>NW_006282154.1:127490-130748 GCF_000327345.1 Myotis davidii | reverse complement strand
TCTGTCCCCCACAGCCAGCAGGATCGCAACATTGTAAACAAAGGCCAGAAACCTACTTTCAGCAGTGGAGGCCTAAGAGCTGGAGCCAAGCCTCAAAGCTAAAGCTGGCACAGAATAAAAAAAAAAGAAAAAAAAAAAGGACAGATTGGCAGCTTCAGTCACCCCCCAGCCTGAAAATGGCCCTCAGTGCCTCACCCGGACTGGCCAGGCACCCCAGTGTGGACCCCCACCCTGAAGGGACTGTTGCCAGCCTGCCAACAGCCATCAGCCCCTCACCCAGGCTGGCCAGGCACTCCTATATAATAAAAGGGTAATATGCAAATTGACCCTAACAGCAGAATTACTGGGAATGACTGGTCACTATGATCCACACTGACCACCAGGGGGCAGATGCTCAATGCAGGAACTGCCCCCTGGTGGTCAGTGTGCTCCTGCAGGGGGAGCTCTGCTCAGCCACAAGCCAGGCTGACAGCTGCCAGTACAGTGGTGGTGGTGGTGGGAGCCTCTCCGGCCTCCTCAGCAGCGCTAAGGATGTCCGACTACAGCTTAGGCCTGCTCCCCACTGGCAAGTGGACATCCCCCAAGGGCTGCAGGGCTGCCAGAGGGATATCTGACTGCCAGCTTAAGCCCAATCCACCAGGGAGCGGGCCTAAGCCAGCAGATGGTCATCCCCTGAGGGGTCCCAGACTGTGAGAGAGCACAGCCTGGGCTGAAGGACACCCCCTCAGTGCACAAGTTTTTGCACACCAGGCCTCTAGTAAAGAATATAACTGGCTACAAAGGAGTACCTATCAATAATAACATTAAATGTAAATGGACTAAATGCTCCAATCAAAAGACATCAAATGACTGAATAGATAAGAAAATATGACTCATATATATGTTGTCTAAAGAGGCCCACATCAGAACAAGTGACTCACACAGACTGAAAGTGAAGGGATGTAAAAATATCTATCAGGCAAATGGAAATGAAAAAAAAAAAGCTGGGGTAGCAATACTTATATCTGACAAAATAGATATCAAAGTGAAGACCATAACAAGAGACAAAAAAGGCCACTTCATAATTCTAAAGGGATCAACACAACAAGAGGATATAACTCTGGTAAACATTTATGCACCCAATGCAGAGCACCCAAATACATAAAAAAAAAAACTTCTGGAAGATTTCATGGGAGAGATTGACAGCAACGCAATCATAGTAGGAGACTTTAATACAACATTAACATCACTGGATAAATCCTCTAGACAAAAAAAAATAGCAAGGAAACATCATCCAAAATGACTCTCTCAATTAGATGGACTAAATCGACATCTTTAGAACATTCCACATCAAAACTAAAGAATATACATTCTTCTCAAGCGCACATGGGCCATTTTTAAAGATAGACCACATTTTGGGACACAGGCAGTCTCTTCAAATTCAAGAGGATTTAAATCGTATCAAACATCTTCTCAGGTCATCTAGTATATATAAAGAGGTAATATGCTAATTGGTACTAACGGTGTCACAGTCACGACCGCTAAGGAGGAGGCTGCCTGCATGTGCATGATGGGGCATTGTTCCCGGAGACGGGTGGAAGCAGGGAGGCGCCTGGAGGAGGCCTTTGCCTGGGATGAGAGTCCGTAGCACCCCCCTCACCAGTCCACCACCACCCACCACTCACACTCAGAGCGCCCCACCACTCACCTGCCTAGGGAAGGAGCACAACAAACAAAAGCCTTGGGCCAGGCAGCTTCACAGGGAAGTTTTATCAAACATTCAAAGAAGAAATAAAACCTATCTTCCTCAGACTATTCCAAAAAATTTAAGAGGAAGGAGCACTTCCAAGCTCTTTCTACAAAGACAGCATTACCCTAATCCCAAAACCAGATGAAGACAACACAAAGAACAGGGCAATATCCCTCATGAACATAGACGCCAAAATCCTCAACAAAATGCTAGCAAATCAGATCCAGCATTACATCAGAAAGATCATACACCATGACCAAGTGGAATTTATTCTGGGCATTCAAGGATGGTACAATATCTGCAAATCAATGAATGTGATACACCACATAAACAAACAGAGAGATGAAAATCATATAATCATATCCGTTGATGCAGAAAAAGCATTTGACAAAATCCAACACCCATTCTTGATAAAAACTCTCAGCAAGGTGGGAATAGAAGGATCATTCCTCAACATAATAAAAGGCATATATGACAAACCCACAGCCAACATCATACTCAATGGGCAAAAGCTAAAACCATTTCCCCTCAGAACAGGAACAAGACAGGGATCCCACTCTCACCACTCCTGTTCAACATAGTACTGGAAGTACTAGCCATTGCAATCAGACAAGAAGAAATAAAAAGCATCCAAATTGGAAAAAAAGTAAAACTGTCCTTATTCGCAGATGATATGATATTGTAGAGAGTAAATCACAAAGACTCCATCAAGAAACTACTAGACTTAATACATGAATTGGCAATGTAACAGGATACAAAATTAACACCCAAAAATCAGTGGCCTTTTTATACACCAATAATGAATTCTCAGAAGGAGAAAAAGACTCCATCAAAAACTAGTAGACTTAATAAATGAATTCGCAATGTAGCAGGATACAAAATTAACACCCAGAAGTCTATAGCTTTCCTATGTACCCATAATGAACTCACAAAAAGAGAAATTTAAAAAAATAATCCCATTTACTACTGCACCAAAAATATGAAGATACCTAGGAATAAACTTAACCAAGGAGACAAAGAACCTGTACTCAGAAAATTTCAGGACACTAAAAAAGGAAATAGAAGACATTAACAAATGGAAGAATATACCATGTTTATGAATTGGTAGAATCAACATCAATAAAATGTCCAAACTACCCAAAGCAATCTATAAACTCAATGAAATCCCCACCAAGATACCAACGACTTACTTCAAAGACCTAGAAAAAATTCTCCAAAAATTCATGTGGAATTAAAAAAAAAAAAGACCCCAAATAGCTGCAGCAATCTTGAGAAAGAAGAACAATGTTGGAGGGAACACAATACCAGATATCAAGCTATACTACAAAGTCATTGTTCTCAAAACTGCCTGGTACTGACACAAGAACAGACATATAGACTAGTGGAACAGAACAAAGAACCCAGAAATTGACACAAGCCATTATCCTTAATTAATATTTGACAAAGGAGGCAAGAATATACAAAGGATACAAGACAGTCTCTTCAATAAATGGTGTTGGGAAAACTGGACAAATACTTGAAAAAAATGT
>NW_006282154.1:113183-127361 GCF_000327345.1 Myotis davidii | reverse complement strand
GAAAGACAACATACAGAAGGCCAAGAGACATATGAAAACATGCTCAAAGTCACTAATCATCTGAAAGATGCAAATCAAAACGACAATGTGGTACCATCTCACACCTGTCAGAATGGCTATCATCATCAAATCATCAAAGGACAAGCTCTGGAGAGGATGTAGAGAAAAAGGAACCCTCGTGCACTGCTGGTGGGAATCCAGACTGGTGCAGCCATTGTAGAAAACAGTATGGCATTTCCTCAAAAAATTAAAAAAGGAACTCCCATTTGACCCAGTAATACACTTCTAGGAATATATCCCAAGAAAACAGAAACACCAATCAGAAAGGATATATGCATCTCTATGTTCATAGCAACACAATTTACAATAGCTAAGATTTGGAAACAGCCTAAATACCCATCAGCAGATGAGTGGATTAAAAAACTCTGGTACATCTATACGATGGAATAGTATGCTGCTGTAAAAAAGAAGGAATTCTTACCATTTGTAACAGCATGGATGGAATTGGAGAGCATTATGCTAAGTAAAATAAGCCAGTCAGTAAAAGATAAATACCACATGATCTCACTCATTTTTGGAATATAAAGAACATTATAAACTGTTGAACAAAAATAGATAGAGGCAAAAGAAGCATCGAACAGACTGTCAAAGTATAGTGGGAAGGCAAGGAAGGGTTGGGGCGGGAGGTAAGAGTTCAAAGGACTTGTATGCATGCATACAAGCACAACCAATAGATGCAAGACGTGGGGGGAGAGGGTAAGGGCAATTGCCAATGGGGGAGGAGGCCAGGGGAAGGTCAATGGGGGAAAAAAAGGAGACATATGTACTACTATTTGTAATACCTTAAAGAATAAAATAAAATAAAATCTATATAAATTAGCCAACTATATGAACATTTCCAGCTAACCACTAATACAAATACATAGTCACCTTTTTTCTTTTATATAGGAATAACACATTCATACATGACAGGTTATCCTGGAAAAAAAAAAAAAAAAACAGACAGAGATATTAAAAATATTCCCAAGTTTTAAAAGTGGTGTGTAATAATTTTAACAACATTCTATATGAATAAAAATCCCTGATTTAATTTCATAATTTTTATGCCAGAAGCATGGTTAAGTTTTAATGTTCAATAGGGTAGTAAAGACATGAGGAGGGTGGGTAGGGGCTGGGAGAATGGGGGGGAAAGGAGGAAAGGGGAGAGATTTGTAATACTATCAACAATAAAAAGTTTATTTTAAAAAATAGATATTGGTATTATATACATTGGCTTATTAATAATTAAAGCATTTTGTATAACAGTATCTAAGTGTGGGCAGAAGAAACTTTTAGTATGATTATTTCCTATGAGTTTTAAACTTTCAAAGTCTTTTTACATAAAAAATGAACTGCACACATTTAAGTGTTTTCTTATAAAACACAATCTTTCTTTAAAAAAAAAAGTAATGATGATTGGTCTCTGTGGTTCCTAGGAATAATTTGTCTTATTTTTCACATAGCATAAAATATATTCTTATACAGGATTTCATTAAGATTCAGCAGTTCTTAAACAATGTTACCAATTAACCATATCCATCCTGAATGTAGCAAAGGTGAACAATCCTCATAGTGCCCTTTCACTTTATTGCAGTTGAAGTTGCTCCTTTAGGATATTTTTCCATTTCAAGTTGAAGTAGATTGTTAGGATTTTAAAAGTGGTTTCATTATGTGGCTTTATTTTTTAAAAATATATTTTTATTGATTTCATAGAGGAAAACAGAGGGAGACAGAGAAAGAAACATCAATGATGAAAGAGAATCATTGATCGGCTGCCTCCTGCATGCCCCCTGCTGGGTATCAAGATAGCAACCCAGACATGTGCCCTTGACTGGAATTGAACCCAGGACCCGTCTGTCCACAGGCCAACATTCTATCCACTGAGCCAAACCAACTAGGGCTCCTTATGTGGCTTTAAAAGGGGTTTTGGTTTCTTCCACAGTTCAGAGTTTTTAATGAGAAGTTTTCAGAAATTATATAGTCTAAGCATGTTTTAAATAACAAAATGGTCTTTAGTCATTCAATGTAACTGTCATAAATAAGCATATATACCCAGTATATACTGGAACCAAAGTAAGATTATTTTCTTGCTCCTATAGTCCACTTAATATATTCTTCAGATTTGGTTTTAAGTAGTGACTTTACTAGAGGCAACAAGTCTACACAGCAGCCAAGTGAGATGTATTATACTTCTTCCTGTGAAAATATTATTAAGTACAGGAAGGCAATCCACCACCACTATACGGTCTTCTATCCTCACCAAATAAGCTACAAGTTTACTTATATTTATCTTTTTCCAGAGAGTTAAAGCTAAATTCAGTCTTAAATTCATGCTGAATAAAACATGTACTGTTGTTTCATGGTCCAGATAAACCTCAGATTAAAAACACAAAACTGTATTTTGATGATGGGCATTCTGTCTGTGAAAAGCAGAATCACTGGAGTTCGGTAAATATGTTCGATTATCATGGTGTAATTTTTCAGGCAGGTAGGCCGCACAAGCTGGTTTATTATCATTATTGGCCATGTCACAGCCCCCACTTCTAGGGGAATATTTCTTTTTCTAACAAGGATTTGAAAAAGGTTGATGAATAAGCCCTCTGTGGTAAGCAACCTTACATAGTTTATCTGGTCTTTTCACAGCTTATCCGACTGTTTTCGTTTATGTAAGCAGTCAACTCTTTTGGAGATTTCTTAACCTCCTTCATGTTATTATTTAAATTAGAGTTCTTTTATTAATAAGATCAATGGACTTATCCTCAATAGTATCACAAAAGTTCAATTTTTTAACACTGTTGGTTTCTTTTTTGTTTTATTTATTGATTATGTTTTAATTAAATTTGTTGGGGTGGCATTGGCTGACAAAACTATACATGTTTCAATTGTACAAGTGAATAAAACATCTGCACACTGCATCCTGAGTGATCACCTCAAATAAAATCTCTTTCCATCCCCATCCCCCCTTGCCCACCTCCATTAAGCTCCCACCCATTTTCCCTCTGGCTGTCAGCACACTGTTGTCTGTGTCTATGTGTCATGTATATATGTTTTGGGGGATTTGGCCAGAGATTATTATGCTAAGTTAAGTAAACCAGTCAGAGAAAGACAAATATCATGTGATCTCACTTATATTTGGAATCTAATGAACAAAATAAACTGACAAACAAAATAGAAACACAGGGAACAGACTGGTAGCTGTCACAGAGGAGGAGGGTTGGGGGACAGGATGAAAGATGCCATAATCTCTTAAATATGGGCACCTCATGGTACCTGGCAACTCAGCTCAACCTTGGTACTGACAAACTCTGCCTGGAAGTCTAGAGAGTCCCTTGGCTCCCTGACAGACCCACACTCAGACCCATTCAAATGAAGCCTGCCTCGATTGCTCCCCCATGGGTGTCTGGGGGTTTTATTTTTCCAACAGAGATATTACAAAGTTACAAGCAAGCAAAAATTATGTTGACAGGGAAATTTCTATCTTGGCAGGTTAATAAAAGAGAGACAGAAAAGCTTCTGAAAATATTTCGTGTTTGAGTTTTCTGTCCTGACTTAAATAGCCTAAGCCTTGAGTGCCATGTGTTTTTGGTAATGATTTAGCAAGCCCACTGGTTTAGAGATGAAGGCTGATGTACAGCCACATCCTGCAAGAGGAAGGACAAGTATGTTCTTCTGTAAACTGGTAAATGGAGTACCTAAAATTTTATCTTATACTAGTGACCCAGCGTGCGAAATTGCGTGAGACCTGGGACCCCGGGGCTCCTCAATGGATTTCCCCAAAGAGGTAGGCCGAAGCCACGGGTCCCACTTCCGCTGCATGTGCAGCCACGGGACGCCCAGGCCTCACCATGTGGAGTGGCCACCGGCCTGCCTCCGTGGCACACAGCTGAGGGACCTCCAGGTCCCACCCACCTGTGCACACCCACTGCGCACTCAGCCTTCTTGACAGCATGAGGGCATCATGGCATGAGGGCGTGACGACCACCTGGGCTATTATTAGTATAGATTCTCCCAGATTCCAGCTTTCCCAGCATTAGTCAGGTAGTTCTGATTTTTATTGAAGGGGGGAGCTATCTAAAGATTTGATTTCCCGGAGAAGAAGATGGGAGCCAGCAGGACAGCAGTGAGGGAGAGAATGTAAGTGAGTAAAGAGTAAAAGGGGCATGTGTGGACATGTGTAGTGTGTGCATGTGTGAGTGAAGGACAGCAAAATCTTGCAGGAGTCTCAGGGCAGGCTGACAGAACAGGATGGGGAGCCCCTGCTACCACTGCAGGCACTCCCTTGGTTGCATGGCTCTGGCACAGAAACCATGACATCTTAAAGGGGAGAGGAGCCACAACTAGGAGCCCAGCCTCACCACCACCTAGACTCACCTTGGACACCACCTGGGACCCTGCAGACACTCCAGCCAAAGTTATGCTGCCACAACCGCAGACCCACAGAACCCGTGATGCCTGCCTTCCTAGTCGTCAGCTCCTGGACCCCTCAGTGGTGCTGCTCCAGCAGCAGACCCTACAATTCCTGCTTCCCTGGTTATAGCATTCTGGACCCCCTGGAGAGTTGCTGAGTGGGCATCTTTCCAGCCAAGGGCATACTGCTCCAGCAGCAGATCCGAAGACTACCACTTTCCTGGCTGCTGGCTCCTGGTGCCCTTCGTGATTAGTAGAGTGAAGCCAGCCTGGCTAGAGTCCTGCTACATCATCTGCAGACTCCCAGATGCCTATACCTGCCCCCCCCCCACACACACACAGGCTCTGGGACCCTCTCAGTGATTCACAGAGTAATGTCACCCTGGCAAGAGTCACACCACACCAGCTAGAGTCTTACTATACCAGCCACTGGCCCTAGGACCCCCATCACCCAGGCCATGGACTCCAGGACCTCACAGTGATCCACAAGCCAGTGAGACCTCAGTCAACCCTTGCCACAAGAGCCGGAACCACAATAACATCCACAACAGCTTGCACTATGAGGCCAGGGGTGAATCACATAGTCAACCTGTGATAAACTTCATCCACAGATGAGAAACTAACATTCAAGCCCCAACTATATCAGGATAACCCAAATAACTCAAGTAGGGGGCTCCACCAGATCACCCAGCTCAGAAGATCTGAGAGACTGCACCACCGAATCCCACAAATCACCAACTACATGGGACTGAGAGGGTGTACTCTTTAGGACCACCCTCAAAAGAACCTGGGTAGCATAGCAGTTGGATCTAAGACATAGAAAAAATTAAAAGAGGACAGCAAAAATGGGGAGACGAAGAAACAATACCCAAAAGACAGAAAAAGAGGAATCGCCAGAAAAGGAATTAAATGAAATGGAGGTAAGTAATTTGTCAGAGAAAGAATTAAGAGTAATGGTTAGAAGATTGCTCAAACATCTGGATGAAAAATACACACAATTCAATGAGAATTATAAGGAGTTGAATGAGAATTTCACCAACATGAATAAGAATAAAGAGGAAATGAAGAATGACATAGCTGCAGTAATGAACATAATGGAAGGTCTCAAAAGAAAACTGGAAGAAGCTGAGGACCAAATTAGCATGTTAGATGACAAGGTAGAAAAATTAAAAAACACCCATGCAGAACAGCAACTGAAAAAAAAAAAAAACTTAAAAAGCAAGAGGAGAGCCTAAGAGAGCTTTGGGACAACATGAAACAAAACAACAGCCACATAATAGGGGTGCCAGAAGTAGAGGAAACTGAGCAAGAAATAGAAAATATGTTTGAGGAAATGACAGAAAAATTCCCTGACTTTGGGGGAAAAAAATCACATAAGTCCAAAAAGCATAGCACACAGAGTCTTAACCAAGATAAACCTAAAGAGACCAACATCAAGACACATTGTAATTAAATGGCAAACATCAATGACAAATTAAGAATCTTAAAGGCTGCCAGAGAGAGATGGAAAGTTACCTACAAGGGATTTCTATTAGAATATCAACTAATTTCTCAACAGAAACCTGTCAGGTCAGAAGGGATTGGAATGTAGAATACAAAGTGATGCAAAGAAAGGGGCTGAATCCAAGCATTCTCTATCCAGCAAGGCTATCATACAAAATTAAAGGTGAAATCAAGAGCTTCACAGACATAGAAAGGCTAAGGAAGTTTATTGCCACCAAGCCAGCAACGCAAGAAATGCTAAAAGGACTGCTTTAAAGAAGAAAAAGAAAAGGAGGAAGGAACACGGGCATAAAGAACAAAAATGGCAACAAACAAGTATCTATGAATAATAACCTTAAAAGTAAATGGAATAAATTCTCCAATCAAAAGACACAGCATAGCTGAATGGATAAGAAAACATAACCCTTGTATATGCTGTCTACAAGAGACTCACCTTAGAACAAATGACTCACACAAACTGAAAGTGTGAAGGGATGGGAAAAAAATTCTTCAGGCAAATAGAAATGAAAAAAAAAAAGCTGGGGTACTTTTATATCTGACAAAATAGATCTCAAAGTGAAGGCCATAACAAGAGATAATGAAGACCATTTTATAGTTCTAAAGGGATTGATACAAGAGAATATAACTCTGGTAAACATATATGCACCCAATGCAGGAGCATCCAAATACATAGAAAATCTTCTGGAATATATCAAGGGAGAGAGAGATCAACAGCAAGACATAGTAGGAGGCTTTAATAATCCATTGACATCATTGGAAAAATTTTCTAGACAAAAAATCAACAAGGAAACAGCAATCCCAAATGACTCACTATATCAGATGAAAATAATTGACATCTTTAGAACATTTCACCCCAAAGCTACAGAATATACATTCGTCTTAAGTGCACATGGGATATTTGCAAAGACAGACCACATGTTAGTATATAGACAAGAAGATTAAAATCATATCAAGCATCTTCTCAAATCACAATGGCATGAAATTATAAATCTACCACAATAAAAACAATAATAAGCAATAAAACATATGGAGGCTAAAAAACATGCTATTAAACAATGAATAGGTTACCAAAGAGATTAAATAATAAATAAAAAGCATCCTGGAAACAAATGACAATGAAGAAAGCACAGCAACCAAAAATCCATGGGGCACAGTGAAAGCAATACTCAGAGGGAAGTTCATAGGACTACAGGCCTACCTCAAAAAAAAAAAAAACAAAAAAAAAAACAAGAAAAACTTGAAGTAAGTGATCTAATCCTACAACTTAAAGAATTAGAAATAGAGCAACTTGAAAAACCCAGAGTAAGTAGAAGGAAGGAAATAATAAAGCTCAGAGGAGAAATAAATGACATAGAAAAAAATCAATAAAACCAAGAGCTGGTTCTTTGAAAGGATAAACAAGATTGGTGAACCTCTTACCAGACTCACCAAGAAACAAAGAGAATCCAAATAAACAAAATTATAAATGAAAGAGTTAAAGTAACAACAGACCCCATAGAGATAAAAATGATCATAAAAAATACTATGAACAACTCTACTCATATAAACTGGACAACCTTGACCAAATGGACATATTCCTAGAAAAATACAATCTTCCAAAACTCAATCAGCAAGAATCAGAAAACCTGAGTAGAGTGATAACTACTGATGAAATAGAAACAGTAATAAAAATAAAAAAACTCCCAGAAAACAAAAGCCCTGGTCTGGATGGCTTCACAGGGGAGTTTTACAAACATTCAAAGAACTAACACCTTCCCTCCTCAAACTCTTCCAAAATATTCAGAAAGATTAAACACTTCCAAGCTCTTTTTATGAAGACAGTGTTACCCTAATTCCAAAACCAAATACAGTCGCTACAAAGAAAATTATAGACCAATATCTCTGATGAACATAGATGTTAAAATCCTTAATAAAATTCTAGCAAATGGATCCAGCAATGCATTAGAGAGATCTTAAACCATGAACAAGTGGGATTTATTCCAAGAATGCAAACCTGGTACAATATCCACAAATCAATAATTGTGATATATCACATAAACAAACTGAGAGATGAAAACCACATGATCATATCAATAGATGTAAAAAAAAGCATTTTACAAAATCCAACATGCTTTTTTGATAAAATTTCTCAAAAAGTGGGAATAGAGGGATCATACCTCAACATAATAAAAGCTACATATGACAAACCTACAGTGAACATCATTCTCAATAGACAAAAGCTAATACTCTATGGACAAAAACTAAAACTATTTCCCCTAAGAACTGGAACAAGACAGGGATGCCCATTTTAACCACTCCTGTTTGACATAGTACTAGAAGTGCAACCATAGTGATCAGATAAGAAGAAATAAAAGGCATCCAAATTAGAAAGGAGGAAATAAAACTGTTCACTATTTACAGATGACATGATATTGTACATAGAAAACCCTAAAGACTCCATCAGAAAACTATTAGATTTAATAAATGAATTCAGCAATGCAGCAGGATATAAAATTAGTACCATGAAATCTATGGCATTTTTAAAAATATATATTTTATTGAATTTTTTACAGAAAGAAAGGGAAAGGATAGAGAGTTAGAAGCATCGATGAGAGAGAAACATCGATCAGCTGCCTCCTGCACACCCCCCACTGGGGATGTGCCCGCAACCAAAGTACATGCTCTTGACCGGGATCGAACCCGGGACCTTTCAGTCCACAGGCCACGCACTCTCTGCTGAGCCAAACTGGTCAGGGCAATCTATGGCATTAATATACACCAATAATGAACTCTCAGAAAGGGAAACCAAACCAACGACCCCATTTACCATTACAACAAAAAAATTAGATATTTAGGGATAAACTTAATCAAGAAGGTAAAAGACTTGTACTTGGAAAACTACAGGACATTGAAAAAAGAGATAGAGCCAAAACCGGTTTGGCTCAGTGGATAGAACGTCAGCCTGCGGACTGAAAGATCCCAGGTTCGATTCCGGTCAAGGGCATGTACCTGGGTTGAATAAAATATATTTTTTAAAAAAAAGAAAAAAGAGATAGAGATAGATATATGCAAGTGAAAGAATATACTATGTTTATGGATTGGTAGACTCAGCATCATTAAATTGCCATACTACCCAAAGCAATCTATAGATTCAATGCAAACCCTATCAAAATACCAACAGCTTATTTAACAGACTTAGAACAAATATTCCAAACATTTCTATGGAATCAAAAAAGACCCCGAATAACCACAGCAATCTTGAGAAACAAGAACAATGTTGGAGGGATTATAATACCAGATGTCAAGTTATGCTACAAAGCCACTGTACTCAAAACATTCAGGCACTGGCACAAGAACAGGCATACAGACCAGTGGAACAGAACAGAGAACCCAGAAATCTACCCAAATCATTATGCTCAATTAATATTTGACAAAGAAGGCAAGAGCACACAATGGTGTCAAGACAGTCTCTTCAATAAATGGTGTTGGGGAAATAGGACAGAAACATGCAAAAAAATGAAATTATATCATCAACTTACACCATACACAAAAATAAACTCAAAATGGATAAAAGACTTAAATGTAAGTTGTGAAACCATAAAAATCCTAGAAGAAACCATTGGCAGCAAACTCTCAGACATCTCTCCTAGCAATATGTTTATGGTTACATCTCCTAGGACAATGAAAATTAAAGAGAAAATAAACAAATGGGACTACATCAAAATAAAAAGCTTCTGCACAGCAAAAGAAACTATCAATAAAATAATAGGAGAGCCCACTCCATGGGAGAACATATTTGCCAATGATACATCCGATAAGGGGTTAACTTCCAAAATCTATAGGGAACTCATACAACTTAACAAAAGGAAGATATTCCAATTAAAAAATGGGCAAAGGACCTAAATAGACACTTCTCCAATATGGACATACAGAAGGCCAAAAGGCATATGACAAAAATGTTCAAAGTCACTAATCATTTGAGAGATGCAATTCAAAACAACAATGAGGTACCACCTCACACCTGCTAGCATGTCTATCATCAACAAATCAACAAACAACAAGTGTTGGCGAGGATGTGGAGAAAATGGAATGCTGGTCCCTTGCAAGTGGGAATGCAAACTAGTGCAGCCTTTGTGGAAAACAGTTTGGAGTTTCATTCACACAAAATAAAGCCTTTCCCAGAGTAAGAGGGAGATGAAATAGTGCTGAGGCACATGAGTTTACAGGTTCCCCAGCCTATATGTGTAGCTGTCAATTAAAACAACAGAGCATGTTTCTCACTTGCACACCAGGCAGCCCTGCCCAGATCAAGAGAAGAATCATCCAGGCTCTGATGTGGGCACCCAGAGGGCTGTCCAACCTCAACCAGAGTTCATAGAAGCTCATACACACCAGGCTTCCCTGCTGCAACCCATTCCTTCTTGCCAGGTGGAACCCCAGGCACCACTGGTGCCAACCTCAACTCCATCCTGCCTCCCCAAACCACCTGGAAAACAATTCAAACAAAGGCTACTCCTTCACAAGACCACTTTGACTTTAACATTGGGAGAGAGCACTATCTAATATAACTCATGGAAATAGACACCAAAAATTAAACAAAATGGGGATGCAGAAGAATATGCCCAAAAGGAAGAAAAAAGAAGACATCTTAGAGAAAAACCCTAATGAAACAGAGATAAAAGAAAAGGTCATAAGGATGCTCATCAAGAATAGAATCGAGAAATTCAGAGAGAATTTCAACAAAGAGAACATATAATAAAGAACCAACCAGAGATAAAAATACAATAACTAAAATGAAGTCTATATTGCAAGTAATTGACAGAAGGTTAGTTAATACAGTACAACCAATTAACCAACTGGAAGATTATACAGTAAAAATCACTGTATCAAACAGCAAAATAAAAAAAGAATTTTTTAGAAATGAAGATGATATAAGGGACTTCTGAGAAAACATCAACTTATAGGGATTCCAGAAGAAAATGAGAGAGAGAAATGGGCAGAAAGGATAGTTGAATAAATAATGGCTGGAAACCTTTGTAACCTGGGAAAGGAAACAGACATCCAGGTCCATAAAGGACAGAGAATTCCATAGAAGATAAAACCAAAGAGTGCTACACTAAGGCATAGCATAATTAAATGGTAATAGTTAAAGATAAAAGAAATCCTGAAGACAGTAAGAAGGAAACAAAAGGTCACATACAATGGACACCTCATAAGGATATCAGATTACTTCTCAGCAGCAATTTTAGAGGTCTCAAGAGAGTGGCAGAAAATATTTAAGTACTGAAAGGAAGGAACCCACAACATATAATACTATACCTGGCAAGGTTATTATTCAGAATTAAAGGAGAGATAAAACTTCAGAGAAAAGCATGCTAAAGTAGTTCACCACCACTAAATTGGCTTTACAAGAAATGTTAAAGGGTCTTTTTTTATGCAGAAAAAGTGTTATACTCAGAAATAAGAAAATATATTTTAAAATATCATTTGTAAAGGCAAATATATTTAAAAATACAGTGAATCAACTACTATGATATAGTTCCATTTACTTATTTTTCTTTACTTCCCTTGCTTTTGGGGTCAAATTAATAAAATCTTCTCTAAGACCAAGGTCCATAAATTTAGTACCTATATTTTCTCCTATGTAATTTATTGTTTTGGGTCCTATATTTATATATTTGATCCATTTTGAATTAATTTTTGTACATGGGGACAAACTGTATTCTAGTTTCAGTCTCCTGCATGTGGCTTTCCAATTGTCTCAGCACCATTTACTGAAGAGGCTTTTATTTACCCATATAAATGTGTTTATTTCTGGACTTTCAATTATGTTCCATTGTTGTGTGTCTGTTTTTCTGCCAATACCATGTTGCTTTGATTATGGTCTCTTTGTGGTATAATTTGAAGTCAGGGACTGTGATAACTCCAGCTTTATTCGTTTCCCCCCCACCCCCCTCAGGATTGCTTTAGCTATTCAAGGTCTTTTATGGTTCCATACAAATCTAATGATTTTTGTTCTCCATATTTAAAAGATGTCATTGGGCCCTAGCCGGCTTAACTCAGTGGATAGAGCGTCAGTCTGCAGACTGAAGGGTCACAGGTTTGTTTCTGGTCAGGGGCATATGCCTGGGTTGTGGGCTCAATCCCCAGTGGGGGGCATGCAGGAGGCAGCCAATCAATGATTCTCTCTCATCATTGATGTTTCTCTCTCTCTCCCTCTCCCTTCTTCTCTGAAATCAATAAAAATATTTTTTTAAAATAAGATGACTTTGAAATTTTGATGGCTTCTGAATAGCAAAAGAAACCACAAACAAAATAAAAAGGCAACTATCTGACTGGGAGAATATATTTGCAAACAGCTCTGACAAGGGGTTAATATCCAAAATATACAAAAAAAACCTCATACAACTCAACACCAAATAAGCAATCCAATTTTAAAAATGGGCAGAAAAAGGAGAAAGCAGAACATGGCATGGGCAGGTTGAAAGTGTGGGTGTGTGAATGAGTGAATGAGAGAGAGAGAGAGAAAATCTGTTTGTGGGAGAGGAAGCTTAGGGGGATTACTGGGGTGCTCCAGGTAGAGGAGCTGCCACTGTGGAGTGCTACTTGGCCAGGTATTTCTCTCCACTTCAGGGAAGAGCACACCATTTTGATCCACTGGGTCCTCTGGGGGAGGAGGCTGTGGAGAGCAACCCTGCCCCAGCTCCCCTAGGCCACTAACAGATGCTCACAGCCCCACAGCTGAGATATGACCTGACACTCCCTGGACTCAAAGACCTGCCACAGAGACTGGATGCACCTAACCAGGTACCACCAGACCAGCATCACCACTGTGACCTGGTGTGACCAGTCAGTCATCTCTGAATACACAGATTCTCCCCCACAAACCAGCCCACCTTACCTGGCTCCCCAGATTACCAGACTGCTAAAATGGAAAACAAAGAAACAACCCAAAAATGAAAGAAAAGGAGGGATTATCAGAAAAGGAGCTCAACGAAATGGAGGCAAATAATATTTTGGATAAAGAATTCAACTAATGTTTATAAGGATGCTCAAACATCTCAATGAAAATTACAGGCAACTTAATGAAAATTATAAGGAGTTGAATGAGAAAAACACCAACATGAATAAGAATCAAGAGGAGCCTGGCCAGCATGACTTAGTGCCATTGTGCATTGACCTATGAACCAGGAGGTCATGATTAGATTCCCAGTCAGGGAACATGCCTGGGTTGCAGGCTCCAACCCCAGTAGGGGGTGTACAGGAGGCAGCCAATCAATGATTCTCTCTAATCATTGATGTTTCTATCACTCTTCCCTCCCTTCCTCTTTGCAATCAATTTGAAAAAAGAATCAAGAGGAAATGAAGTGTGACGTAGCTATAATAAAGAACTTGGAAGGATTCAACAGTACACTAGAAGCTTAGGACAGAATCTGTGAGTTAGAAGACAAGGTAGGTAAAAACACCCAAGCAGAGCAGCAATTAAATTTTAAAAAAGTTAAAAAGCAGGAGGAAAGCTTAAGGGAGCTTTGGGACAACATGAAATGAAACAAAATCGACACTATAGGGATGCCAGAAAGAAAAGAAGCTGAGCAAGTAATAGTCTGTTTGAAGAAATAATGACAGAAAACTTCCGTTACCTGATGAAGATAAAAGTCACACGAGTCCAGGAAGCACAGAGTCCCAATCAAGATGAACCCAAAAAGACTCACACCAAGACCCATCATAATTAAAATGTCAGATATTAAGGACAAAGAAAGAATCTTAACTGCAAGAGAGAGACAGAAAGTTACCTACAAGGGGATTCCCATTAGACTCAATAGAAACATTTTAGGCCAGAAGGGAGTGGCACAAAGTGTACAAAGTAATGAAAAGTAAGGGACTGAATCCAAAACTATTCTATCCAGCAAGACTATCATTCAAAATGAAGCTGAAATTAGGAGCTTTCAGACAAAAACAAAACAAAACAAAAATGCTAATGGAGCTTATTACCACCAAACCAGCAATGCAAGAAATGCTAAAGGGACTATTATAAGAAGAAGAAATGGAAAGAGAGGGAGGAACACAGGCATAAAGAACAAAAATGGCAACAAACAAGAGCCTATCCTATCCTACCTAATAATAGACAAACATGGTAATTAACCATACCTCCAACATGCTTCCCATTGGCTAATCAGGGTGATATGCAAATTAACTGCCAACCAAGATGGCGGCCAGCAGCCAGGCAGCTGAAGCGAACAGGAGGCTTGC
>NW_006282154.1:105250-111890 GCF_000327345.1 Myotis davidii | reverse complement strand
GTCAAACCAGCCAGCCCCCACCCATGCACCAGGCCTCTATCCTATATAGTAAAGGGTAATATGCAAACTGACCCTAACAGCAGAAAGACTGGGAATGACTGGCCACTATGACACACACTGACCACCAGGGGGCAGATGCTCAATGCAGGAGCTGCTCTCTGGTGGTCAGTGCACTCTTAGAGAGGGGAGCTCTGCTTAGCCACAACCAGGCTGATGGCTGCCAGTACAGCAGTGGTGGTGGGAGCCTCTCCCGCCTCCTCAGCAGCGCTAAGGATGTCTGACTACAGCTTAGGTCTGCTCCCCGCTGGCAAGTGGACATCCCCCGAGGGCTGCTGGGCTGCCAGAGGGATGTCAGATTGCCATCTTAGGCCCAATCCCCAGGGGAGCAGGCCTAAGCCAGCAAGTGGTTACCCCCGAGGGGTCCCAGACTGCAAAAGGGCATAGGCCAGGCTGAGGGACCCCCTCCCCCCGTGTGCACAAATTTTGTGCACCAGGCCTCTAGTCAATAATAACCTTAAATGTAATCAGATTAAATGATCCATTTAAACGAAAAAGTAACTAAATGGATAAGAAAATATGACCTGTATATATGATATCTACAAGAGACCACCTCAGAACAAAAGACTCACATAGAATGAAAGTGAAGGGACAGAAACAAATTTTCCATGCAATTTAAAAAAATCTGGGGAAGCAATACTCATACCTGACAAAATAGACTTCAACATGAAGGCCATAACAAGAGACAATGGAGGCCATTTAATAATACTGAAGATACAACAAGAGGATATAACGCTGGTAAACATATATGCACCCACTATAGGAGCACCCAATACATAAAAATGTTCTGAAGGATTTAAAGGGAGAGATCAATAGCAATACAATCATAGTAGGGGACTTCAACACCCCACTGACATCACTGGATATATCTTCCAGATAAAAAATCAACAAAGAAATAGCAACTCTAAACCACACACAAGATCAAATGGATTTAATAGACATTTACAGAACATTTCACCCCAAAGAAGCAGAATATACATTCTTCTCAAGTGCACATGGGACATTCTTAAAGATAGACCACATGCTGGTACACAAAACAAGCCTCTAAAAATTCAAGAGGATTGAAATTATATCAAGCATCTTCTCGGATCACAATGGCATGAAACTAGAGATCAAGTACAATAAAAACACCCTAAAGCATTCAAACACATGGAGGCTAAATAGCATGTTATTAAACAAGGAACGTGTCACTAAATGAAATAAAAAAAATAAATCAAAAACTTCCTGGAAAAAAATGAAAATGAACACACAGCAACCCAAAGCCTATGCAGCACAGCAAAGCAGCCCTAAGAGGGAAGTTCATTGCACTTACCGGCCTATTTCAAGCAACAAGAAAAATCGTTAATAAACTATATAACATTACAACTTAACGTTCTAGAAAAGAGAACAGCAAGAAAAGCCCAGAATGAATAGAAGGAAGAAAATAATAAAGATCAGAGTGGAAATAAATGACATAGAGACTAAAAATCAAAACAAAAGATCAATGAAACCAAGAGCTGGTTCTTTGAAAAAATAAACAAGATTGATGTACCTTTAGCCCAACTCATCAAGAAACAAACAGAGAGGACCCAAATAAATAAAATCAGAAATGAAAGAGGTAAAATAACAACTGACCCACAGCAATACAAAGGATTGTAAGCAAATACTATGAACAACTATATGCCAACAAGCTGGAGAATGTGGATGAAATTGAAAAATTCCTTAAAAAATATAATATCCCAAACTGAATCAGGAAGAAGAAGAAAACCTGAATAGGCTGATAATAACTGATGAAATAGAAGCAGTAATAAAAAAAAAACTCCCAGCAAAGAAAAACTGCCCCAGATGGCTTCACACAAGAGTTTTATCAAATATTCAAAGAAGGAACACATCAGAACACTTCTCAGCTCTTTTTGAGGCCAGCATTATCCTAATTAAAAAAAAAAAAGATAAAGACACTATTAAAAAAAAGAGAATTGTAGGCTAATATCCCTGATGAACTTAGATTATAAAATTCTCAATAAAATATTAGCAAATCGGATCCAGCAATATATTAAAAAAATGATACACCACAACCAAGTGGGATTTATTCCAGAGATGTGAGGCTGGTACAATATTCACAAATCAATAAATGTGATACATCACTTAAACAAACTGAAAGACAAAAATCACATGATCATAGCAATAGACACAGAAAAAGCATTTGACATAATCCAACACCCTTTTTTGATAAAAGCTCTCAGGAAAGTGGAAATAGAGGGATCATACCTCACCATAATAAAGGCCATATCTGAAAAACCTACAGCTGGCATCAAACTCAGTGGGCAAAACCTAAAAGCATTTCTAAACCTAAAAACTGGAACAAGACAGGGTTACCCACTTTTATCACTTTTATTCAACATATTACAGAAGGTCCTACATCACCCCTCAGGAGCAGGGGTAGGTGGAGAAGCTTTGAGGGGTAGTCAGGGGCTGGCAACCGCTGTTCACACCCGCTGATGGTGCCAAGCGATTGGGGCAGGCACCGGGAGCCAACAGTGAGTGCAAGCGGCAGCTCTGGCACCGGCAGCAGGTGCGAGGCCAGCACTGGCAGCAGGTGTGAGTGCCCTGCTGGACCACAAGAAGAAATAAAAGGCATCCAAATAGGAAGAAAGAAGGTTATGAAATTGTCATTATTCTCAGATGACATGATATTGTACATATGAAACCCAAAAGACTACACCTAAAAACTACTAGATTTAATAAATGAATTTAGCAGCATAGCACAATACAAAATTAACACCCAGCAATTGTTGGCATTTTTATACACCAACTAGGGGCCCAGTGCACAAATTCATGCTCCTTAAAAGGAACTTGAAAGGCTGTGAGGCTGCGGAGGGCACAGGGGCAGGTCTCAGCCCATCCTCTGCACCTGCTGCCTGAGCCCTCCTGTCATGGTTCCTGGTCCCCTGTCTGCTGGCAGCCCCACTCCTGCTGCCACTGCTCCCACACACTGACTGTGTCAGCCCCGCTTGCACCCACTGGCAATGTGGAGCAATTGGGGCCTGCACCAGCAGTGGGTGTGAGTGGTGGCTGCCAGCCCTGATCGCCCCTGAGGGTTTCTACACCTGCCCCTCCTCCGGAGGGGCAATCAGGGCTGGCAACCGCCACGCACACCTGCTGACAGCACTGAACAATTGGGACTGGCGCTGGGTGCAGACAGCGAGTGTGAGAGGTGGCTCCGGTGCCGGCTGTGGGTGCAAGCAGGGCTGGCGCCAGAAGTGGCTGTGAGTAGCGGCTCCAGCACTGGCAGTGGGTGCAAGTGGAGGCTCCACCATCCCACTGCGGCCAATGCCCGCCACATTCTGCACTCTGCCTCCTGATGCCAACAGGCTGCCATGTTCTGCACGCGCCCCCTGGTGGTCAGCACACATCATAGCAACCAGTTGTTCAATTGGTTGTTCCGCCGTTCGATCTATTTGCTTATTAGGGTTTTATATATATACTCGAGGCCTGTTGCACGAAGAGATTCGTGCAATAGGGCTTCCCTTCCCTTGGCTGCTGGCACCAGTTTTCCTCCTGCACCCAGGACCCAGGCCTTCGCTCTGGCTGGGCTCCAGCTGGAGCCGCCTGGAGCCATCAGGCTTCACTGCTCGGCAGGCCCCGGGGCTGTGAGGCCTCTATGCTATGCCTGGCACCGGGGCCGTGTGGCCTAACTGCTCCGCCAGGTGCCGGGGCCGTGATGCCTCACTGCTCCGCCAGCCCCGGGGTCATGTGGCCTCGCTGCTCCACTGATCCTGGGGCCGGGAGGCCTCGCTGCTCTGCTGGCGCCAGGGCCGTGAGGCCTCGGCTGCTCCACCGATCCAGGAGCCATGAGGCCTCACTGCTTCACCGATCCTGGGGCCGTGTGGCCTCGCTGCTCCACCGATCCCAGAGCCGTGTGGCATTGCTGCTCCACCAATCCCGGGGCCATGAGGCCTCACTGCTCTGCCTGGTGCTGGGGCCATGAGGCCTGGCTGCTATGTCCACCCCAGGCTGTGAGGCCTCGCTGCTCTGCCTGGCACCAGGGTGTGAGGCCTCACTGCTCTGGCCCGTGCCGTCAGACTTCACTCCACCGCTTGGAACCTAGTATGCATCTTTTGTTGGCAGTTAATTTGCATATTGTGCTGATTAGCCCATGGGAGGCATAGCGAGGGTATGGTCAATTACCATGTTTGTCTATTATTAGGTAAGAGAGATAATGAACTCTCAGAAAGAAACTAAACAAATAATCCCATTGACCATTGCAACAAAAAAATAAAGATACTTAATAATAAACTTAACCAACGTGGTAAAAACCCTGTACTCAGAAAACTATAGAATATTGGAAAAAGAGATAGAAGAGGATATAAACAAGTGGAAGAATATACTGTATTCATGGGTTGGTGGAATCAACATCATTAAAATGTCCATATTTTCCAAAGCAATCTATAGATTCAATGCAATCCCTATTAAAATACTCATGGCATATTTCACAGATCTTGTCCCTGATATCAGGCTCGGCCCTGGTAGGCCTCCTTATGCATCTTGGGGAATGGGGATTGCATAGATGAGAGATGCATTGGCAAGCTCAGTTGCTCAAGGCTAGGGTGTGCACCCAAACCCCATCAACAAGGAGTCAGAGAGGAAGGAGATCCTATTAGTGAGTTTAAGAACAGAAGGTCTCTAGCACAAGACTGGAGACAGGTTACATGGTAAGGTTAGCTGAGTCCAGAAACCCAGACATGAAACGGGATTCTCTCCATTGAGCCTGCTAAAGACAGGGGAAAACGGGGATGCCTGTTTTTCCCATATTCTCCTCTATTTTCTTCCAGATGGGAAATTAACCTCAGGACTAGCCCCTAGAATGCATCTTCAACAACTGGTCAAAATTTTATCCCAAACCCTAAAGAAGAAGAGATTAATCTTCTTTTTTAAAAAATATATTTGTATTGATTTGAGGAAAACAGAGGGAGAGAGAGATAGATATATCAATGATGAGAATCATTGATTGGATGCCTCCTGCACTCCCCTCACTGGGGATCAAGCTCGCAACCCAGGCATGTGCCCTTGACTGGAACCGAACCTGGAACCCTTCAGTCTGCAGGCTGATGCTCTGTCTACTGAGCCAAACCAGGTACGGCCCAATACCCAGCTAGGGCAATATTAGTTTTCTTTTTCAATACAGCATGACTCCAATATATACTGAGGAAACAGGAGGCCTGTCCAGAGAATGGATGCCTTAATTATAACACCGTTCTCTGGCCAGCCAGATTTTCTCTGCCATCATAAGGGCAAATGAACTGAATTCCTATACATCGAAGCCTTTATGGTCTCAAGAGGCAACCCAGACCTTTGTAAGACTTGCAACTGGTCCCAGGGAAATGAATGGAGATCCCATATACCCAAGTCTTTATGGCTCTCAGGGATGACCCTAAACTATGTTCTACCTGTAAACTACATCTCCCTGTAATTGCTACAGAGCCTGAAAGATAAGTATACCCAGTGAAAAAAAGAAACATTCCAAAAATGGGTGAATAAATTTATCAGTTCTTTGCCAACATTTGGTTGGCAACACAATTCTTGAGATATTAGAAACCCATGTCCTTGTTTTACAAATGAAGTCTTTACAGGTCCAGAGGTATGGCTCTAGAAACAATTCAAGGCCCACCAAATCTTAATCTGGACCATCTTTTAGAATGCAAGTCTCTGGAAGGTAATCCTTATTGAAATAAAAATAAATAACAAATAAATAAATAAACAAATAATCTTAGGCATCCAAGCAGAAGTTCACCTAATTTGGTTCACCTTTTAATACAGAGAAGCTAGAAAATAGATTTGGAGTTGTTAATGAATGTCTTACATTTTATTAGAAGTGTCTATAAAAGTGTGAGTGTGTTTGCTGGTAAAAGTTCCTATGCTTCTAGAAGTTATAAAATGTATTTGCCAATCTAAATAATACTAATTGATTACTTTTAGTTGTGGATATTAGATTCTAGTTCAGCAAATTGTCTTCAAAGTTTTTATTTTTCACCTGAACTAAACTGAACTGGATCCTGGGTTTTTTTCTAAATTTCTTAAAATTTTTACTACAACCCTCCAAACTAATGTTTCATCTTCCCTCCCCACCCCCATCCTTTGACTTGGAATTATTTTCCTTGTTCTTGAAATAACATTCCCTTTCTAACAAATGATTTATTAACTTCAAATTCAACTTGTTTCAAAATACCAAGGCCAGCCCCTAATTCTTCAAGTATTCCCCTCTTATTTATTAACTAGTGGTCCAGTGCACGAAATTTGTGCATGGGGTGGGGGTTGACCCTCAGCCCAGCCTGCACCCTCTCCAATCTGGGACCCCTTGAAGGATGTCCTACTGCCTTTCAGGGATCAGGCTTAAACCGGCAGTCAGACATCCCTCTCACAATCCAGGACTGCTGGCTCCTAACCACTCACCTGCCTGCCTGCCTGCCTGATTGCCCGTAACCACTCTGCTTGCCCAGCCTGCTCCCCCCCAACTGCCCCCTGCTCACCCCCAAATGCCCCCCTGCCAGCCTGATCACCCCCAACAGCCCCCCCATGCCAATGTGTTTGCTCCCAACTGTCCCCT
>NW_006282154.1:103445-105209 GCF_000327345.1 Myotis davidii | reverse complement strand
TGGTCTGCTTACCCCCAATGGCCATGCCCCCCATCAGCCTGATCAGTTGCAACTGCCATCCCATCCTGGCCTGATCACCCACAGCTGCCCTCCCCTCTTGGCCTCTAACTGCTTCTACCTCGGCCCTGCCATGGCTTTGTCCAGAAGAATGTCTGGAAGGTCTCCTGGAAGGTCTCCCAGTCTAATTAGCATATTACCCTTTTATTAGTATAGATAGAGGCCTGGTGCACAGGTGGGGGCCGGCTCATCTGCCCTGAAGGGTGTCCCGGATCAGGGAGGGGGTCCTGCTGGGATGCCTGGCCAGCCTGGGTGAGGGGTAGATGGGTTTTCAGGCTGGCCATGCCCCCTGGCAACCCAAGCTCCCAGCCTCTCCTTTTTCTTTTCTTTTTTTTCAGCGCCCCCTTGAGTGGAGGCCAGGGCGGCTGGAAGCAGGTATCTGGAATTTATTTATCTTCTATAATTGAAACCTTGTAGTCTTGAGCAGAGGCCAGGGCCGGGCCAGGATGCTCAGGAAGCTTGGCTTCCTCCATTGCCGGGGGCAACCCAAGCCTCCTGCTCACTCCAGCTCTGTGGCCGCAGCCATCTTAGTTGGGTTAATTTGAATACTCGCTCCTGATTGGCTGGTGGGCGTAGCCCAGCCTGGGTGAGGGGTAGATGGGTTTTCAGGCTGGCCATGCCCCCTGGCAACCCAAGCTCCCAGCCTCTCCTTTTTCTTTTCTTTTTTTTCAGCGCCCCCTTGAGTGGAGGCCAGGGCGGCTGGAAGCAGGTATCTGGAATTTATTTATCTTCTATAATTGAAACCTTGTAGTCTTGAGCAGAGGCCAGGGCCGGTCCTGGATGCTCAGGAAGCTTGGCTTCCTCCATTGCCGGGGGCAACCCAAGCCTCCTGCTCACTCCAGCTCTGTGGCCGCAGCCATCTTAGTTGGGTTAATTTGAATACTCGCTCCTGATTGGCTGGTGGGCGTAGCGGAGCGATGGTTTATTTGCATGTTTCTCTTTTATTAGTGTAGATGAGGGCCAATATTATTGAATTCACCAGAAATCTTCTTGCTATTGGGTAGCTATGGTCGGAGAGCAATTGGGGTAAACCAAATGGATCACAAAATTTTGAGTTTCTCATGCAGTAGTTAAAAAGGTAGAGGTAACCACACAATGAGCTAGAGCTTGAGTATTTCATAGAGTTTTGCATAAATGTCTGAAACAAGGAGGCTGAGATAGTTGCAGACATATTTACTCACCAAGTAATCGTAATAATTTCTGAAATGGGTACCCATTTATTTTCCCTTTGAGACATACAGCCACATGAAAATGGCTGAGGAGTCTGAGGACAAGATGTACTATGACAGGTAAAGCAGGCTGTCTTTTCCCATCATATCCAGGTATTTATTTTTTTATTTTTTTATCATCCATTTACATATCTACACAATGTTCATCTAAATTAGATTTAAATGTAATTTTATCAGGAGAATTATCAGGGAGGTTTTCTTGAAAGTATTTGCCCAAGATGGATCCTTTATGATAGGTATATCTGGAGAAAAATGTACCAATAATTACACTAGTAGTATGCAAAAACCAATGTGTGGCTAACAAGGAATTAATCCTGTCTAATAAAGAGGGGATATGCTAATTGACTGCCCCACCCTCAAAGATGGCAGCGTCCACAGCCAATAAGGAGGGAATATGCTAATTGACTGCCATGTCCTCAAAGATGGCGACGCCCACAGCCACAAGATGGCTGGCAGGGGAGGGCAGTTGTGGGTGATC
>NW_006282154.1:84434-103381 GCF_000327345.1 Myotis davidii | reverse complement strand
TGGCAGGGGAGGGCAGTTGGGGGTAAGATCAGGTTGGCAGGGGGTTAGGGCAACCAGGATGGCAGGGGAGGGCAGTTGGGGGCGATTGGGCCGGCAGGGGAGCAGTTAGGCATCGATCAGGCTGGCAGGGGAGTGGTTAGGGGGTGATCAGGCTGGCAGGCAGAAGCAGTTAGGGGCAATCAGGCAGGTGAACGGTTGGGAGCCAGTAGTTCCAGATTGTGAGAGGGATGTCTGACTGCCGGTTTAGGCCAGATCCCACAGGGTGCAGTCGGACATCCCTTGAGGGGTCCCAGATTGGAGAGGGTGCAGGCCAGGCTGAAGGACATTCCCTTCCTCGACCCAGTGCACAAATTTCGTACACCAGGCCTCTAGTTTCATTATAATAATTGATAATCAAAATATCATTGTCTAGTAGATGGGAAAGATTAGCAGGAACACATTAAATTTTTTATATCCAATAAGGGAGAGGGTCTGGGGAGACAGATATTGTTTCCATTAAAAAACCATAAGAATTACAATATAAAAATTATTTTATATATTTTTATCAATCACTAACAATTAGATGCTATAAGAGTACATTTTGAGAAAAATCAAAGAACAACTTTATTACTGTTATTATTAACAGACAAAAAAAAAAAGACTAAACAAATGTTTCTTAGTTCAACATCAATTTATGGGCATGTAGTCCTTGTTAATGGTTTGCGATAGATGTCTGCCTTTGATGCCTGTGGCTTTTCATCCTTTAAAAGTCTTTGATGCCCTAGCTGTTTTGGCTCAGTGGATAGAGAGTCGGCCTGCAGACTGGAGGGTCCCAGGTTCGATTCCGGTCAGTAGGGGGTGTGCAGGAGGCAGCTGATCGATGTTTCTCTCTCATCGATGTTTCTAACTCTCTATCCCTCTTTCTTTCTCTCTGTAAAAAAATCAATAAGAAAAATTAAAAAAAAGTCTTCAAAGTCTGCTGTAGGCAAAGGCAAGTGTCAGAGGCAGGGATAGATGTCCATTTGTGGTAGGCAACTTTTTAAAATGAGAAATCTGAATCCGTGAGCTAACTCTATTAAATTTGACTGCACGTAGTTTAATAGATAAGTTGGTAATACCTAATATGCTTTCTTTCAATGAGGTTGAAGATAATCTTTTATTTGATGTGTTTTCCAATAGGCAAAAACTTCTGGTTGTAAGCCATAGTGTTTGAAATATTTATTTCTGGAGGATGCACTATAAAATAAATCAGTTACTAAATTATTAATCCCTTTAACTTAATTAATGAGTCCTTTATTGACTTAAGAGGGAGCAGGGAACATTCTCAGATCTACATAATTTGTATGCTTAGTAAATCAGTACACATGGTTGGCCAACTTAATTTATGTTGTTTAATCAGAGTACAAGCTTTATATTTAGTTGGTTTTTTTTAAAAAATGCCAAATTTAGTAATGGGTCATCTTGATAATCTTTAAAACTGTATAATGACAGACTTGAGTATTGTTTAAAAGGTGTTTGTGGTTTTTGTTTTTATTTCCCCAAAAGTTCAAAGAAATCAAGCACTGATTCATTGGGTTTCTTTTACATTGCTGGATCTTGGTCCAGTCCTTTTCTTGGTAAAAATCTCAGGTATGGCTTGGTAAAGCCAATGGCTAATTTCCTGCATTTTTCCTGGTCTGTCTTCTACAGAAGTTTCCCAGTGAACCTTATTTAGCTATTCCATTGCTTTGTTCTCAGAAACTAGTGTATTAATATGGACAGGTCAGAATGGTCAGGATATGTTCTAACAGTAAAACCAGGTGGCAAAGCCATCAAGGTCATGAAGACTGTTATAGAAATCCTTAGATTCCTTAATTCTGTTCTAGCCCAAGGAATGTATACAATTACTGCTTTTTCTCTGCTGAAAACTGGCTTTTCATTAAAGGGAGTTGCCAGAATTTCTGGGTTTTCTAGTGTATTTTGGCCTGGCTTTTTATTGTTTACCCTAGGGAGTAGTGGAGTGTAGTGGAGTGGTGGTGAAGATAAATGAGAGGGGGGGAAAGGGAAGGGCAAATCTGAACAAGGAAACGCAGAGAGCAAAGAATATAGACATTTCATACAAATTATATATATGCTGCAGGAGAGCTGGGTTTCTTGGAATTTATCAATCTTAAAGATACAACTTCCTATGTTAATTTTAGTTTTCTATGAAAATCTACAGTCTGAACAAGTTTCTAGGGATATTGTGTGATGGGTTAAAGTATACTGCTTATGGGTTGAGCTCCAAAGGGCTGTCACCTCTCAAGTCACTTCAACCTTCTTGCATGTCTTGAGTTCTCTCCCTAGCTAATACAACTGTGAGTCTTTAAGTGCATACCCCAGAACAGTTGTTTAATTATAGTTGTTGGAATTCTCTATGGGGCCACTGCTCGTTTCAAGAGATACTCTCAAATTCCTCCGCAAAGATTCTTAGTTACCCGAGAATACCCCAAATCCGAGCTGGAGGGGATAAATGTCCCTTCTATTTGTAGTTGAATAAATTCAGACTCTCATTTATACAGCAAAAGGTTTTGCTCAGACTTATAGTAGGTAGATCGGGTTAAAAAGCCGAAATTAAAACCAGCTGCCTATTTCAACTCCTATCCTATAGTGCCACCTTGTGGATTTTCTAAGAAGAGCTCAAAGTGAAGTCAGAGGCTCACTACAAGCAAAGGGGGAGGGAGGTTCTGGATTCTAAAATAACTCATCCTCTTTTTCAACAACCCAGCCTTGCAGCCTCCCTGGCAGATACAGTGTCCTTGTAAGGACAATGATGGGCAAGACCATTACCCTGATGTTGAGCCCAGTGACACCATTAATGTCAAAGTGAAAATCCAAGACAAGAAGGACATCCTGCTTGACCACTAGTATCTGATTTTTGCCGGTAAACATTTGGAAGATGGCTGCCTTCTCTACAATATTCAGAAAGAGTCCACCCTACACTTTGGTGCTTTGTCTGCAGGGACACATCTCTTTGCCAGCTCAACTGTGTGACAAGATGATCTGCCACAAGTGTTATGCCCACCTGTACCCATGCTGTTAACTGCTGCAAGGTGTGGCCACACCAACAAACTGCAAACCAAGAAGGTAAAACAAGGCCCTTCTACCACCTCTTATGCCGGAGAGTGGCCTCCTGCCTGAATCCTGTGGCCCTGAGGCCTCAATAAAGTTTCCCTTTCATTGACTGGAGCAGTAAAAATAAATAACTCACCCAAGTTCACCCAATGCAAAGTGAAGAGCCAGTGGGGCTCAATAGGCCCCTGCTGATACCTAGCACTGGATTCAAGTTCGTGGGTGGTCTTGGGTGAGCTTCTTTGGAACCCTGCTGGCTATGCAAAGTAAAGATCCATGAAAGAACATCCAGCCTAAGAAAAAGTCTTGTAAGAGTTTATTTGAGCAAAACTGATGACAACTGCCAGGAAGCAAAATTTCAACAAACTGAGGAAATGCTCTGGAGAATGGCAGCTTTGCAGCTTATTTTATACATTAGAATCAAAGGAGACATAAGGAGGCTTCCATGAAATTCACTGGTTGTAGATTAGGAAGGTGAGAGAAAGCAAAGCTGGGAAATCTGCGTTTGGATTAAAAGCAAAACAAAAAAACATATACGCTTCTTTTATATTGGATATTTAACATTTATAGTACATAGAGACGGTATGTGGGTAACAAGAAAACAATGTGGTCTCGTGCTCTGGTGCCAGTTGTGCTTTCAAGGGGTCTGGGAGGAAAATTACTGATATTTTTAAGGTGTTATTTTAGAGTCAAAAAGACAATAGACAATTTTTAAGCTAAAGATTGACCTTTGTCAAGAAGGCTACAGGCCTAGGACATGACTAACCATGACCAACTTCCAGCTCCTAGTTAGGAATTTTTACATTCATACCACCATGTGGTTTCTTTTGGTCCCTGAGCTTGTTAGGTTTAATATGTGGCCTCTTTTTCTTCCACACTTAAACCACAAACTTTATTCAAACTCCATCCAGTTATATGATCATTTTACTATGCGAGTCTGCCATACTTTGTGCCTTTGGAAGGATGTTAATTCTTCCTCATCCTTTAAGACTTTAATGTCACTGACAAATCTTTGTGAATTCCCTCAGGCATATTTTCATAGCACTAGGTAATATAAGTAGCCTAGTATTGGTAGTAAATGTTTGGTTCCAATTACCACTTACTCATTGTGTGACTTACATCTTGGCTTCTTTATCTGGTTAAATAGGTTGCTACTATTTATCTCATAGGAATGAAATACATAAAACCAGTCCCCCCAGTAATTATTGCAAAAGCTCCAAAAATGTTTTCTTCATTTTTATGTAAATCTTTAAGTCCCTAATATGTGTAAGATGTTAGAAATACATATAAAAAATGAACAGTTCCTTTGCTATGATAATAGGGGGCTAATAGCAGAAATAAACCTCACAATAGCATCCTTACAGAAAGATTAGTCATTCAGTAACTTCTTTGTGAATGGTCAACATGTATAAGCAAAACCATATAATCCTAAAAACAGTTTATGAGTGTAGACTGAAAAAAAATAACAAATAACTTCTAGCAATTGGCATCAGATAAACTATGAGGTTACATTCTGTTTGAAAATAAAACTATAGCGTTTCAAGTGTTGGTTGTAATATAACTTTTACATAAGATATCCTATATAATAAAATGCTAATATGCAAATTGACCGAACAGCAGAATGACCGGTCACTATGATGCGCACTGACCACCAGGAGGCACACGCTCAAAGCAGGAGCTGCCCCTTGGTGGTCAATGTGCTCCCACAGCGGGAGCGCTGCTCAGCCAGAAGCTGGCCTCACGGCTGGCGGTGGTGGGAGCCTCTCTCGCCTCCGTGGCAGCGCTAAGGATGTCCGACTGCTGGCTTAGGGGGAGCGGGCCTAAGTTGTCAGTAGGACATTACCCGTGGGCTTCTGGACTGCAAGAGGGCGTGGGCGAGGCTGAGGGGACCCCCGCCCCAAGTGCACGAATTTTGTACACCGGACCTCTAGTATTTAAATAAGTGAGTAATCAGTAGTATATATTGAATTTCAACTAAATTTGGACAAAAATGTTCTATCTATTGGCTCTAGCACATACAAAAACTTAAAAAGCCCATCTAAGGATTTAATAAGTCACTTATAAAATATGTTATATCCATAAAGTTTATTTTAAAAAATTGTTAAAAACTAACCATACAGGAATATTTATTAATATACTTAAAAAGTTTGTTCCCCATGTTGAAGGAAAATACATTAGCGACATCTTCCAAACACCATCTTTATAAAAGTAAAACTTCTAGATGCTGAAATGTACTACAGTAGATTCTATAGTTTACACTCTTAATTACAGGATTGGAAATAATTCTCCCTACTCTGTCTCTCCAAATGTGGCAGTTATTATACTTAAATTAATAACATACAATCATGTTATACTACCACAGATCCTTAAATAGAGTACACACTGCATATTTACTAACAGAGCAAACCTCCTCTAATGTCACATAATTACTTTAGATAAGCATTTGACTTTAAATACAAATAGAAATACTACATCCCATGATTGTAAACATTCACCAAGAGCTCCAGAGTATAATGAGTAATAGAGGTGGCCCAAGAGTCACTCAAATGTTTCTCATTCATTTGGATATTGCTGAGATTAAGTTCTGAAGGCAAATTATCACAAGCCTTACTTGTATTTCTGTAAGTAGTCAAAAATACCTGAAAGTCATTCTAAAGTCTATATTAAGCACCATTTTCACTTACTTAAATATAGAGTTAAATTCAGCAGTATATGTATGATCATTAATACCAGAAATTAAAAAATAACTGTGGGTCTCAAGTCCCCTTTTGTGAATACATAAGGGGTTCTGCATTCCAATGATGCTAATAGGAATCACTCATGCATACCAAGGGTGGTAACTCCCCTAGGGCCACATGCAACCCATAAGTCTGAGGCACAAATTATTACTTTTGTCAGTGGACGCTATACAAGCAGATTTAAGGCTGTATTCGGTTATAAAGAGTTCAATCTACTCTTTAGTATTCTTTTTATATAAATCACATACACGATGCAAAATTTCATAGGCTGGGAGGTGAGAAGTCCCCAAACACTTTTTAAATATTCTCCATACAATTCATTATCAGCATATTTACACAAGGGGAGTGTTCATAATTAAAACCATTAAAAATGCAATCATGTTTTAAAACTCTTATCCCAATTTCCCCAGGATTACCCTCATTCTTATTTTCTGATTTTTGGACAAGTTCACATTTGTCAGCTTGTTCACTATAGTCCTTAGGCAATTCTGATGGTGTTCCAAAGGTAAATGCAAATTATATTCACTGCCAACTACTTTGGGACAGGCCTGGTTGCAAAGAGAATGGTGTTCCTGATGTTGAAGAAAAACTAGGAAACCCATCCGGCTGAGCTGGATAGCTTTCCAGAGCAGAAGCTGAATGGACCTGATAGAAAAAAGAACACGCAGTTTAGCAGAATGTCAAATTCCACCAAGTCTGCACTTGCTTCTGTCTATGCAACAGTATAGATATTTGAGGTAGAAAAGAAAGAAAAAAAGTTGGACAATATCAGTCTGCTCAGTCTCCTAAAATTTTTAAGAAATGTTCAACTTCTTCTGATGGTGGAGGCGCACAGAAATGCCATTAAAATGATTTAAAAATAGGTTTTCTAGAGAAAATGTGCTTAAATTGTAGAAGACAAGCTGAATTTAACAGTCATGTATAAATATTCTATTTGTAAAGTATTAAAACTCAGACTTGCAAATATATAAGCAGGAAAAACAATTCATACAGATGAATATATTCTATCACCTTTGTTACCTTTCGGAAGGAAGACAAGTATAAATTGCATATTTTGGAAGAATTAGCTATCATATTTCTAGACATTCTGCTAAGAGTCATTTTTTGCAAATGCTGGGATATCACTATTGGTATTGTAAGATTATCACTATAGAAGTTATATGACATTTTATTTATGCCAGACATTGTCTGTTTACCTGCTGTAACAATGCTGACTGTGCAGCTGCATTACGCTGCAATTCTTGCAAGGATGACTGTGAAGGATTCTGGGAAAATCCAGGGATACCTGGAAGGGACAAAAGGCCTGGAAAAACAGAACTGCCTGCAGCTTGAAGTCCAGATGATAAGCTAAAATGATAGAAAAACAGAAAAAAAAAAAAATAAGACATAAAAGCTATTGCTTCTATATTTGTCAAATACTATCTTAACATGTACAAAAAAATCTTAGAATTTCTCTGTTGGAAGGAAACCATAAAAGTCAGCCACTCACTAATATAAATATACTTTCTGTTATAAAGGGTATTATTCTGAATTCAATTAAATCTATGTTTTGCATAGACATTATTTTTTGTGATTTATAATCAGGATAAATTACCAAATACAAATCTTAAAATTATCTGAGTAGGCATTCATGTTTTATATATTTACCTTAACATGATTGAAGAGTCATAAAACATTTTTTTAAGCACTGAAGTTTCAGCCCAGAAAAACATAATTTGGCACCACCAAACAATTATATTGACTTTAATTTGAATGACTTAAAAATAAGACTATGAACTATGAGTTAGGTAAAGAATGATTTTATCCTATTTATAAACTATCCACATACCTGGCTTGAGCAACAAGAGCAGAATTGAAATTGGAACTAAAAGCTGAAGCGAATCCTGGGAGGACAGGAGCTGGTGATGGGGTCGTAGCAGTGACAGGTAGTGGTGCGACTGCTGCAACTGTAGAAGGTGCCTGCAGCCCCGGGAATGAAGGGAGAGCAGGGGTAACACTGGGGGTGTTAGAGACAGAAAAGCCAGGGTAGGATGGATTTGAAGATGGCAAAGGTCCTTGAGTAACTGAAAAAAGTGAGGGGACAGCAGTTGACAAGGTAAGGGGGAAAGGTGTTGCTGAGACTGGTGCTGAGACAGAAAGCCCTGAGAGAATAGCTGATGTAGAACTAGGATGAGGGATAGATATGGATGTGACAGTTGCAGATGAGGTGACTATTAATGTCCCTGGAAGAGATACTGGTGGATTAAGAGATGGATTACCTGTCAAAGGAAAATTACTGGTCAAAGAAGTAAAGGGAGGAAGAGCAGTGAATACTGGAGTGATTGGAGTGGAGGAACCATGTGGTGGAAGGGAAATAGAAGAAAGGGGATTTGAAACATTCAAGGGAGTACTCAAACTGGAAAGACCTGATAATGCAGGATTAAGGCAAGTAGATAAACTGATGGGCACTGATGTTGAAGTATATGCATGACCTAGTGTCCCTGACAAACCTAAAGTGCTATGAGAGGGATTCACAGAATGAGATGGACCTTTAAAGGCTGAGGGAGTAGGACTTGTGGGTTCAGCTTTTATTGTAGCAGAAATAGTTGTTACAGCAGGGTTAGATGTAATATGCAAGTCTGAGTTACTTGGATGGGGGCCATGCAAAAGGATAGCTGAGGAACCAGAGCTAACTGGCCCTGAAGTTAAAGCTGATTTTGGAGTAGCTAGAGGAGATTGGACAGGCAAAGTAGGGGGAGAGGAAGTTGCGTTGGCCACAGGAGATGGAAGGCCTGGGAACATGGCCAATCCTGGAGTAGAAGACTCCTGTGGGGTGGGAATAGCTGATGGGGCATAACACTTGTTAGGGGCTAAAGCAGGAGAATCTGAGTTGTGATTAGTAAGAGAAGAGAGTGAAGACAACCCACTTGTAACAGCAGTGGATAAAGCAGGAGAGTTTATTAAATTGGTATCCTTTGATGTCAGAAAGCCTTTTAACGCAGACAGAAGAGGATTATTTAGACCAAGTGGACAAGCAACACTGGGAGCAGAACCACCAGCAATTACAGAAGGATTTGGGTTGGACATGCCTTGGGATGTTGGTGTTAAGGGCAAGGGGAGACCTGCAAAAACTGATGACAATGAAGCAGGATTTGGGCTGTTGGTAGAACCAACAGTAGAGGTGGCAGAAAATGGGAGGCTAATAAAAGAAGCAGAAGTAGAAGCAAATGTTTCATTGGAAGTAGGAGTGGCCCGAGGTATAGATGTGGCCTGAGGGACCGGGGTAGGAGTGGCAGAACCTGGCAGTGGAACTAGGCCAGGAAAAACTGAAGGAACAGAAATAGAAATTGTGCTGTGGACAGAAGTGACAGCTGGCAATGAAGGTGTTCTGATAACTGTTGGATTTGGCATTGATGGCTGAGGTGTATGAACAGTTGAGGAGACCTGCCCTGGGAACACAGGAAGGATAGTATTCAGCATGTTCAGCCCAGAAACTGTGGCAGTTGCTGATGCTGATGAATGATTTGCTGCCTTAACAGGGGATGCAGTAGGAACAGGAGTTGCTGCAGGTGTTGCAGGATTAGATCCGTGAGGAGAAAAGAGTTGACTTGCTGGGGCAGAAAATGCTATTGGGGGAAAAAGGCAAAAATTTATCATCATGGTGAAATGTCAAATTTTAAATCAAAGTAAAGGCATAAAACTTTTTGTAATATTTAACAAATATCAAAGTAAATCAATGACAGGGATAATAGGCTATTCCAATGTATATATTACTAGATTCCATCACCAGGATTTTCTCTATGAGGCCCTGTTAGATTCAGTTGTCTCAGACTCTGCTTCGAACGCTCATTCAACTCATAGCTGATAAAGCCTTGAGCAGTTAGCAAATAAACTTGCTTTTCATATTTTCCCAATTATTCAAAATTTAAAGAATTTGTTTTAATTGTGATTAATGTCAGTGTGCTAACTTTTCCTTTAACTCTTTCAAGCCACTTATCTAAAGTAATAATACAAGTCTTAAGAGCTTTTAGGACATCACTTTCCTTGTAGGTGCATTTAAGGCCTTCCAGGATTTATGCCAATTTCTCCAGTCTTCTTTGTCGAGACTTTGTGAGTTGAACTAAATATTTCAGATTATCAATCTATCTAGATTTTTTTCCTCTAAGCATTTTCTCATACTGACTCCTCTATACTACCTTAACCTCTAGCGTTACATGGCTTGTCCTAGGAGCTCCTTTAGGGACAGAGGCCATGTATGTATCATCTTTAGAGCCTTAGCACCTAGCATAGTGCATGGCATGTGTGTATTTAATGTGTTTACTGCACTGGATCCATCATGATTATCTCAACTACAGTTCCCAAACCCATTTAAGCACTTATGCCCAAGACTTCTTGAATTTCTATATTTTTAATATGATAAAATCTATAAATAATTAACATACACAATACCGGGGACGATTTGGGTTTCTTCCCTGAATCAATTCAGTGACAATGTTTAACTCTGATGATTTATTTGGTACCAAATGGCTTAAGTAGCTAATGTCATAATGACAACTATCTGCTGCTATACTCACATCAAAGTCTGTTTTAGTTGTAAACAGACAATCTTCCTTTTGTAGTAATAGATTGATAAATTTTTGCATGATTAAGACTTACATTTTAAAATCTATGCATAATAAAGACTATTTTGACAAGGAAGCTAATGTTAATGAAGTTACATTTATGCTAAACATGGGTGGGGAAGGGATCATAGGAAAACTGCATATACATAATACATTTCTATACTAAGTGACAGCCAAAGAGCGCCATATGGTACAGTAGTTTTACAAAAGAAATACGGTAGAACTTGAAAAACATAACATATAAGTATATAAACTTCAAACTCAAAAGGCCTTAAACCTGTAGCATTTCATAGTGTAAGCAGTAATTTAGTTTCAAAAAACTAAGAGTAGCTATCATTTTAAATTTAGAGTAAATAAGAAAATAGATTTGTACTTTTTTGGGGTATTTGTTTTTATAAGAACTAGAATCAAAAAAATATATACCTATTTCTGTGTTTATAAGTAATGTACCAAAAATTATTTAGGTCAACATTGGTTGGGAAACATTTGAGAATTCACCATCTTATTTAACTACATGCCAGAGACAACATAGTGAATGACGGATTGCAATGTAAAACCAAACTGTCCCATAGTGTTCTTTATAGAGGCAAACTCTATAAAGTTTTTGTTTATATACTAAAGCAAAAGCTATATACTATTAATCATATTACCTGCATTTAAAAAGCAACAAAACAAAAATAAACTCCACTTTCCTCTCATCTATTTCAGTCTTAAACATAAAACACTACCTGTCAGATCGTGTGCTAAGTACTTTATGCCCACTATTTCATTTGTCCTCACATAACCCTCTGAGATAGGTACTAATAGCCCATTTTATAGATATGCAATCTGAGGCTTGGTGTGATTAACCAACTTGTTAAAAGATTATACAGGAAGGTTTGGAACCCCCACCATACTGTGAGATTTACAAAATCCTTCCTGAAGGAAGCCTCTGAGGGTGGCCATGACTAGGCGTGCAGCACTGCTGCCACCACTGAAGACCTCCACGCCAGACCAAGCCACATAGAGAGCCATCAGGAGTTAGGGTCTGGGGACTATGGCATTTGCCAGGGTAGGGGCTGTCAGCTCCCTAGCCCTGGGTGCCACTGGAATTGAGAGCTGGACAGAGGCTCAACTGTGAAGCCAGCCAGGAGCACTAGGGGTGTGGGGGGAGGTGGCCAGGTGGCATTGGCTGCAGAGGCTACAGAAGTGCATCTGGGGATGCCCAAGGCTGAGACTCACTGGAGAGACTGGCAGCAGATACCCCGCCATCATCCCACCTAAGAAGTTTGCCCCAATCTGAGTCTGTGGGAGGGGCCACGTGGTATAACTCTGAGACAGCAAAGGGGTTTGACTGGTACACCTAGCAGTAAATCTGAGGGACCCTTTATTCCCTGGAAGAACTTCTGGAAGAGAGCAGGATTGGGGCTGAACAGTGTGCCCTGGAGAAAGAGGGTCAGTTCTACTTTGAACACAGGGGAGGCACCCCTTTCTCCACGTCTGGAACAGCTGTTTCTGTCCCACCCTGCAGCAACCTGAGGCAAGGAGGAAGGGCTCTGGACTGGAAATTTGCACTGGTGCAGCTGGGTCTGACAGTGTGGGGGGACTGTGACATTTGGCCTGGTCAAAGCCTGGGTGGAGACCCGGCCCAGAGGTGGCCAGATGCACAGAAAGATTGGAGTGCAAAGCAGGGCTGATTTTTATTTATTTATTTATTTATTTTAAAATCCCTCCTGCTTGAAGTGGAAGCAAGGGGGTGCAAGTGAGCCACCTAGAGGTGAGGCATTTAAAGGAGAGGAAGTGCCAGCCATCCCTCCTATAAACTACAGGCACCACCCCCAACATAAGTCTGTTTAAACCATCCTGTATAGGGCGGGAATAACCCACAGTGCCCAGTTCTATAGGGGAAGGTGTGGGAAAGTATGAAACTTGGTTGGAAAGTTTGTAAGGAGGAATCTCTGAAAGGTCTGGGGCATCCAGGGGAGCTGACCAGAGGCAGCTACCCCTGGTTTAACTTTTCCAAATAAGTCTGAGCCCCTAGGTGTTTTACTGGAATCTTTATGTTTATTAGTCTTTAGACGTCCTTGCTTAAAGGACACTGCAGATGCATGTGTCTTCTCATGGATATTTACCCTGCTGATAGTATCTAGAAGTTAATTTTAGTTCAAGCTTTTGTTACAATAAAAGCGTAAGGAGGCAGGTGAACAGGACTGTCTGGTTCCCATAGCCAGGCAGCCCCTTAGCCTTCTTGTTCACAGAAACACGTGTCAGAGTAATTATTCATCCATCACTCAGGATCTGTTGGTCAGCCTGGCAGGAAGGAAGAGCAACTAAGAACAGGGACATTCAAGGTGTGAGAACTGAGGCTGATGCAGCCACTGGGCTATAGAGGCTTTTCCCACTGGACTACTTGGGAATCCACCTTGTCATGGTTCTGTCAGGTTGCCCAGGGCCAGGCAGGGACAGCAACTGACATTGGCTTGCACCAGAGAACCACTTGAGAAGCCTGGAACCAACACGTCCCAGGCCAGATTCAACAACGGAGCAAAATCCAGTGAGCTCCACAAATAGCAGATCCAAAGGTTTTCTTTTCTTCTCTTTTTTAGTTCATATTTATTATGTCTCTTTCCTTTTATTCTATTCCTCCTTTACTCTTTATCTATAATATTTCTTATTTTATTACTTTCTATTCTTGTTTTACTTTACCTATTCTATATTTTCATTTATTATCCTAAAAATTATTAATATTTCCTTTATACTTTTCTTTTTTATACTTATTCTATTTCTTTTCTTTTTCTTCTTTGATAACCTCTCTCTTTTTCTTTTTGTTTTTTTTTTTCTCCTATAATACTTTTGGTCTTTGTGGCTTTGTTTTTCTTTTTTAGTCTTTAATGTTTTAGTTTTGTTTTATTTTTCATGTTGTTCTTGGTTTGGCTTGCTTTGTCTTGTTTTGTTCTATCAGCCTTGTTTTGTTCTGTGTAACAGTTGGCATAACATGATTGGGGTTAAGCCAAACAGGCAGCAAGCGTGAGGGCTGAGCTCACCTACGAAAGGGATGACAGAATTCAAGATCCAAATACAACAGGAAGGCCCACAAAACCCAAACAGGGGACATTCCTATTGCACCTAGGTCAGAAGGTCAAGGGGGCCACTTCACCAAAGAAGGCCACTTCACCAAGACAAGGAAACATAGCAGTCATATCAAATACACAGGAAAAAAAACAAAACCACAAAGAAACAGCAACAATGGGAAAACAAAGAAACAGGCCCCAAATGAAACAACAGGAGGAATCTCCAGAAAAAGATCTAAATGAAATGGAGGCAAGCAATTTTTCAGAAACAGAGTATAACATGATGGTTTTAATGCTCAACAAAGAGACAGCATGAAAAGGACATAGAACCCATGAAAAACAGTTGGAAAAGAAAAATGACATGGCTGAAATAAAGAATACGCTACAAGGAATCAACAGCAGGTTAGAAGAAGCAGAAATTCAAATCACTGAATAAGAAGACAAGGTAGAAAAATCACTCAAAAATAGCAACAAAAGGAGAAAGAATAATTAAAAAGCATGAGGGCAGCTAAAAGTAGCTTTGGGACAACATGAAACTGGACAACATTCACATCATAGGGGTACCAGAGGGAGAAGAAAGTGAAGTGAACAAGGGATAGAAAACCTGTTTGAAGAAATGATAGGAAACATCCCTAATCTGATAAAGGAAAAAGTCACACAAAAGCAGGTAGGACAGCAAGGCTCAATTAAGATGACCCCAAAGATACAGCATATTAAAATGGCAAACAATAAAGACAAACAGAGAATTTTAAGGGCAGCAAGAGAGAGACAGTCAGTCACCTACTAGGGATTTCTCATTAGATTGCCAACATAGTTCTCGACAGAAACACTGTAGGCCAGAAGGGAATGGCAAAAAGTATTCCAAATGATGAAAAGCAATGATCTGAAACTAAGACTACTCTATTCAGCAAGGCTATTATACAAAATTTAAAATAAAATAGCCTCCCAGAGAAAAAAAGGCTCACGGAGTTTATCCCCACCAATCCAGCATTAGAAAAAATGTTAAAGGGACTGCTGAAAGAGGCATATAAAGAGAGAAACATAGGCCTGAAGAATAAAAACAGCAGTAAGTATCTATCTATCCTATATAATAAAAGAGAAACGTAAATTGACCATCCCTCCGCTACACTCTCCAGCCAACCAGGAGAGTATGCAAATCAACCTAGCAAAGATAGCGGGTTAATTTGCATACACAGGCGCCCAGCGGCCTGGGTCCTGGGAACATCCTCGGGACCCAGGCTGCTCCTAGCCTGTAGGCCCGTGCATAGGCTCTGAGCAACTGGGGTCCCAGAACACCCCTGGCCACTCTGGGCCTACGGGCACAGGCACCAAGGGGATGTTCCTGCCCCAGGACCACTTGCACATGTGCAGGCGCCAAGCGGCAGCCTGGGTCCACGCCCCCCAGCCCAGCGCCCATCACGGGGCGAACAGGCCAGGCCAGGCCTCCCCGCATCGATCCCAGGGCGAACAGAACAGGCCTCCCTGCGATTGCTGACTAGTGAACAGGCCAGGCCTTCCCCGATCGCTGGCGTGAACAGAACATGCCTCCCCGTGAATGATCATGAGGCAAACAGAACAGGCCTCCCCGCTATCGCTGGCGGGGAGAACAGAAGAGGCCTCCCCGTGATCAATTGCGGGGCGAACAGAACAGGGCACCCTGTGATCGCTTGCAGGGCGAACAGAGCAGGCCTGTCTGCGATCACTGATGGGGTGAACAGGCCAGGCCTCCCCCGATTGCTCACGGGGTGAACAGAACAGGCCAGGCCTCCTGTAATCGCTCGCGGGGCGAACAGAACAGGCCACACCTCCCTGCAATCCCAGGCAGAGAAGCCGTTCCGCTGACGAGCCTGCACCATGGACCTGTTTGGGTGGGTGGCACGGGTCCGGGGCCTCTAGCCTGCAGCCATGGGAAGTCTTCCTCTCCCCAGAGTTAGGAGCACCAGCCCAGATCCACCCAGGCGAGGTCCTGACTGCCGGGGTGAGTTCCTGCAGGCTGGGGTTTGATCCCTAGGCATTAGCAGTAGGAGAACAGTGCCTTGGTTATTGCTGTGTGTCCAGGTTTTAATTGGACAAATGCCTGGTGGTTCTGGGCGCCAGCTTAACAAAATATTTTAGGAGAATTCTGTCTGGGTTTCCTCAAATTCCCTCAGCCACTACTCACCCCTCTGTAAAGGCGCAGAATAAGTGAGGCCCCTTAAATAAAAATCAGAGGTCTACAGCAACCACGGGCCTCTCTCATCAGTCATTTGGATTGGATGGCATTTGAGTATTTATTTAGGCACCATGACAGGGAACACACAAGCTCAAGTCATGATCCCAGCCCTTAAAAAGAATTCATAATCTTATTAGAGTGAGTGGATGATAAGAGCGCAGTAATGACATCAGAATGTAAGGCAACAATAGAGAGGAACAGAGGCAATTGCTAGGATGATTTTCCAACAATTAGTACAAAGAGTATGTGCTGTGAATTAAATACAAAAAATATGTGTGGAAGTAGCTGCTTCATGAGTATGGGATCCCTTCCTATTTTAAAGGAAATTGAGTTCCATGTGAACTGTGTAATGTGCAATGATATCTGAGGCACAGGACAAGGGGGGCTCTAAGTGTACTATGCTTTGATAATTGAGTCATTCTTTATTGTTCAATGTGATTTATTTCTGCACGCCTCAGTTTTGTAATAGTTAAATTACTAGGATAATACATCTTGCTAGAAAATATTACTAGAAGAGCAAATGATCAGGTGACATTTATTGTTATTTTCAAAGAATGATATACTATGAAAATACTTAATACAGATTGTAAAGAGGTTTGTTCAAAGAGGATTTCCTAGAGTAGGTGGTATTTCAGTTAATTTTTTTAAATGTGAAGAGGTTAGCTAGATAAGAAAAAGGTGTAGGGGTCCCAAATTGCAGAGGGTGCAAGGGGGGCTGAGGGACCCCCCCTATCCACGTGCACGAATTTCGTGCACCGGGCCTCTAGTCTATCTATATAAAAGCCTAAGCGACCGTTACAATTGAACGACCAGTCACTATGATGAGCACAGACCACAAGGGGGCAGATGTTCAACACAGTAGCTGCCCCCTGGTAGTCAGTGAGCTCCCATAGCCAACCTCCTGCGGCCCACCACCAGTGGTTGGCCCACCAATTGACACCAATGGGTGGGGGGTTGCTGGCCAACCTCCCGCAGCCCCGCCCCCTTGGGCGGCAAACCTCAGGTGGACTCTCCCCCCACCAGCCAGTTTCCCACGGCTCCTTCCCCAGGCCGGCCAGCCCGCCGACCAGGCAGCCAACTTCCTGGGGTCCCTTGTCCTGGCAGACTGGCTCCCTGATAGGCCTTGATCACCAGCCAGACCAAGGGACCCCACCCATGCATGGATTTGTGTACTGGGTCTCAAACCAATAATAACATTAAATGTAAATGTATCAAATGCTCCAATCAAAAGACATAGGATAACTGAATGGGTGAGAACATGACCCATATATATGCTATCTACAAGAGACCCACCTCAGAACAGAAGACACACACAAAATGAAAGTGAAAAATTTTTCCATTCAAATGGAAATAAAAAATAATCAGGGGCAACAATACTTATATCTGACAAAATAAACTTTGAAAAAAAGGCCATAACAAGAGACAAAGAAGGTGATCTATAGTAATAAAAGCATAATACGCAAATCAACCGAACAGTGGAATGACCATCTGGATGACCACACTATGACACCCACTGGTGCCAGGCCAGCAAAGGCAGGTGTGATGCGATTGGTCGGGGGTCCTGCCATTGCCCCATGATCGCCCCTCAGAGGGAGGCCCAGGCCACCGTCTGGCAGGGTGATCAATCAGGGGGTTCCACAATCACCCCAAAGAGTGAGGCCCAGGCCACTGACCAGTGGGCTGCGGCAGGTGTGCTGAGCCTCCTTGCTGCAGGGTGCAATCTATTGCCCCAAGTGGGAGGCCCAGGCTACCCCACGGCGGTGCTGTGGTGGGTGGTTGGGGCCTCCCTCTGTGGCAGTGATCCATTGTGGAGCCACAGTCATGTGGGCAAGGACTACCTCATTGGGGCAAATGATTGCGGAGCCCCACGATCTATTGCCCTGCTGAGGGAGACCCAGGCTACCTGGCTGATGGCGCTGCAGCAGGTAGGTGGGGCCTCCCTCTGCGGGGAAATTGATTGCGGGGCTTCCAGACCGCAAGAGAGTGCAGGCCAAGCTGAGGGAACTTCCCTTCCCCCTACCAGTGCACAATTTCATGCACCAGGCCTCCAGTTACATAATAATAAGGGATTGATCCAACAAGTAAACATAACCCTGGTAAACATATATGTACCCAATATAGGAGCATCTCAGTATCTACAATAATAAAAGAGAAACATGCAAATTAACTGGCCGTTCACAACGTCCACAAGCCACACCCACCAGTCAATCAGGAGTGATGTGCAAATTAACCCAACAGAGATGGCGGAGGCAGGAGCCGGGATACTTGCATCACAGCCATAGCTACCATGCAAGCATCCCGGCTCTGGCCGCTCCAGGCCTGTTGGAGACGCAGAAGTCAGGGGAGACAGAGAAGTCCGGCTCCAGTGCCTAAGGCTGGCTTCGGCTCAGGAGATAAAGAAGCTGCCTACCCCATGATCCCAGGCCACAGCCAGCCAGAGAAGCCGCCCACACTGTATCCCAGGTGAGACAGAGAACCTGGGCCCAGTGCCTGAGGCTGGCTGCAGCCTTGGAGACAAAGAAGCCGCCTGCCCCGTGATCTCAGGCCACAGTCAACTGGAGAAGCTGCCTGCCCATGTCCTCGAGGAGACTGAGAAGCCAGGCGCCAGTGCCCGGGGCTGGCTGCGCCCTAGGAGACGAAGAAGCCACCTGCTCCATGATCCCAGGCTGCAGCCAGCCAGAAAAGCTGCCCACACTCCATCCCAGGGGACACGGAGAAGCCGCCCATCTGCGGTCCAGGTGCCAGCGCCTGCGGCTGGCTGTGGCCCAGGAGATGGACAAGCCACCCACCCCAAGGACCCAGGCTGCAGCCACCCGGAGAAGCTGCCAGCCCTGTGGTCCAGGGCGCCAGCACCTGTGGCCCGGGAAATAGGTTCCCTCTTCTCCCACTAAAGTCATTACTCCAATATTCCCCTTCTGAATTTTTCTCCTCTGCTGCAACCCAATTCCACTTTTCATCTGAAGGATACAGATCAGAGAGAGCAGTGTTAAAAGCTTACATTTTTAAGCTGGTAAGGTTGGTACTTAAACATATAAATGGAAAACTAGAGTCCTTAAGGTAACAAAGGCTACAAAGGGAGGGGATAGGGACAGGGCATGACATGTTATATCCAGCAATCCATATGGGGACTGAAAACTTTGCAATGATGTCAATTAGTGAAGATATGAATCAACTAAAATAGTTGACAGGGACAATTCTTCCATCTTTGAAAATATCAACATCAAATCTGTTTAAATAGATTTTCATCTGCATAATATAACACATTCTGACAAGACCA
>NW_006282154.1:75212-84116 GCF_000327345.1 Myotis davidii | reverse complement strand
CAAAATGAAATCTGTGTATGACACAGCACAGTACCTGAAACAATAATTCACTCAATTTGTTATAAACTGTTACTGCCTCAAAACGTTGTTGACAAAATTACTCATGCTGAAAGAATAAAATTTTATTGATGAGAAAAATGCCTTATTTTGCGATCTACATGGAGACAATTTTATTTCCTAGGCAATAGATGGTAATCTACTACTAGAAACTGCAAGGGGAAAAATGACCTCAGTCAACACGACTGAGGCAATGCATTATTAGCTGGAGCATAAAGCAGAGAGGATGCCATATATTCTGGGATACATCTGCAGTAAGAGGCTTCACCTCAGGTATTAATTCTGATCATCTAAGCATCAGACCTAAGATGAATGGTGGGAAGGATTCTGAGGCTGCTTCTAGACTTAGCAGGAATAGAACTTTAATACATAAGCAACAGTTATTATGGTTAATGATGGCAAGAAAAAACACACCATGATCTATTCTAATAAAAGGGTAATATGCTAATTAGACCGCATGTGTTCTGGATGACCATTCACATGTCCTTCCTGACAAAGCCAGGCCTGGGAAAAGCCACCTGCTGGCAGTCCCGGCACCAGCACCTGCAGCTGGCTGTGGCCCGGGAGACGGAGAAGCCGCCCACCCCGCAGTCCCAGGCACCAGCACCTGTGGCTGGCTGTGGCCTGGGAGACAGAGAAGCCATCCACCCAGTGATCCCGGGTGTCAGCACCTATGGCTGCAGCCCGGGCGAAGCCACCTGCCCACCATCCCCTGCGGCTGCTGCCGGCCTGGGCAAAGCTGGCCCGGGTCCCGTGTCCCGGGTGGCTATGGCTGACCAGATGGAGGGTGCCTGTGGCCGGCTGGAGGAGGGAATCGTGGGTCCTGGGTTTGTGGCCAAGGCAGAGGTGGTTAGGGGCAATCAAGTCAGCAGGGAAGCAGTTAGGGAAGATCAGGCTGGCAGGCAGAAGCAGTTAGGGGTAATCAAGCAGGCAGACGAGCAGTTAGGAGCCAGCGGTTATGGATTGTGAGAGGGATGTCCGACTGCCAGTTATCTCCCGAGGGGTCCCAGGTTGGAGAGGGTGCAGGCTGGACTGAGGGACACCCCCTCTCCCCCCATGCATGAATTTCGTCCACCAGGCCATTAGTATAATAAAAAGACTGAGAATAGTGAAAGTAATCTTGAGAAAGAAGAAAGTTCAAGGTATCATGCTACTTAATATCAAACCATACTACAAAAGGGTATATTAATCAAAACAGCATGGTATTGGTACAAAAATTAAAACCTAGCTCAATGAATCAGAATAAGGAGCTCAGAAATAAACCCACATATATGTGGTCAATTAATCTATAACAAAAGAGGCAAGAATATACAATGGGGAAAAGACACTCTCTTCACTAAATAGTTTTGGAAAACACATAAATAAAAAAAAAAATACCTTGATCACTTTCTTACACCATATACGAAAATAAACTCAAAATTAATTAAAGACTTAAATGTAACACCCCAAACCATATATCTTCTAGAAAAAAATCAACATAGGCAGTAAATTCTTTGACAATGCTATTAGAAATATTTTTGGATATTATCTGCTCAGGTAAGAAAAAGAAAAGACAAAAAAATTAGACTACATTAAACTAAAACAGTTTTATAAAGGAAATCATCAATAAAATGAGAAGACAACCTACTGAATGGGAGAATATATTCACCAATGATACATTCAATAAGTGGTTAATATCCAAAATATATAAGAAACTTATACAATTTTGCACTAAAACAAACAATCTGGTTAAGGAATGGACAGAAGACACAATATAATATACAGATGGTGTATTATATAATTGTACACCTGAAACCTACATAATTTTATTAAGGAACTAGAGGCCTGGTGCTCAAATTCATGCATGGGTGAGGTCCAGGTGACCCGCCCCAGTTGGAGATCAGGACAGGGTGCCTGGGGGGAAAGGATACAGGAGGTTAGCTGGCCAATACTGCCCCCAATCAGGGGTAGGGGGACTGATCGGGGGCGGGGCTTGCCGGGGGTAGGGCCCGTGGGCGATGGGCTAGGCGGCCCCACCCCCTGCTCAAACTCCTGGTTGAACTCCTGGTTGAGTGTACAATTTGTATATTAGGCTTTTATTATATAGGATTTCACCCTGAAGAGATATTTCTCCAAGAAGCACATATTGATAGTCAGCAGACATATTAAGATGCTCAAAGTAACTAAACATCAGAGAAAGACAAATTAAAACTACAATGAGATATTACCTCCTGTCAAAATGTCTATCATCAATAAATCAACAAACAAGTGTTGGCAAGGATGTGGAGAAAAGGGAACTCTCATGTACTGTTGGTGGGATTGCAAACTGGTGCAGGCACTATATGTAACAGTATGGAGATTCCTCAAAAAATGCAAAATAGACCGATCTACCATAAGCCAGCAATACCACCTCTGGGTATTTATCTGAAGAAATCCAAAACACTAACTCAAAGTGATATAAGTATCCCTACATTCACAGCAGTGTTATCTTCAATAGTCAAGATATGGAAGGAACCTAAGTGTCCATGGACAGAAAAATGGATAAAGAAGAGTTACTATATATATACAATGGAATATTACTCAGCCATAAAAAATAATAAAATATTACCATTTGTTACAAAATAGATGGACTTAGAGGGTATTATGTTAAGTGAAATAAATCAGGTGGAGAAAGACAAATATCATATGATTTTATTTATATGTAGAATCTAAAAACAAACCAAATGGAAAAACAAAACAGAAACAAACTCATAGATACCAGGAACAACCTTAGGGTTGAGGGGCTTGGTGAAAAAGTGAAGGGATTAAAAATTATAAATTGGCAGTTACAAAATAGTCATGGGAATGTAAAGTACAACATAGGGAATATAGTCAATATTGTAATAACTATCTTATCTAATAAAAGAGAAACATGTAAATTGCAGAATGAGGCAGAGCTGGGATTAGCAGGGGCCCGTGGCCAGCCTGAAAATAGCCATCAGCCACTCGCCCAGGATGGCCACATCCTCATGGGGTGAGGGTCCCTGCTGGGAGGTTTGGCCAGCCTAAAAACTGCCATCAGCCACTCACCCAAAATGGCCAGGCACCCCGGCAGGACCCCCCAACCCTGAAGGGGGTGTGGCCAGCCTGAACACGGCCCTCAGCCCCTCACCCAGGCTGGCCAGGCACCCCAGTGGAGACCCCCACCCTGAAGGGGGTGTGGCCAGCCTGAAAACAGCCCTCAGCCCCTCACCACCCAGTGGGGAACCTCATCCCATGGGGGCGTTGCTGGCCTGAAAACCACCACAGGCCCCTCGCCCAGGCCGCCCCACGCCCCAAGGGAACCCCCACCCTGATCCGGGACACCTTTCAGGGCAAACCAGCCGGCCCCCACCTATGCACCAGGTCTCTATCTATACTAATCTATACAAATAAAAGGGTAATATGCTAATTAGACTGGGAGACCTTCCAGGAGTCCTTCTGGGCGTTCTTCTGGACAAAGCCATGGTGGCGGGGCCAAGGTAGAGGCAGTAAGAGGCTAAGAGGGGAGGGCAGTTGTGGGTGATCAGGCTGGTGCGGATGGGGACTTTGGGGGTAAGCAGACCAGCAGTGGGGCCAGTTGGGGGCAAGCAGGCCATTAGCGGGTGTCAGCTGGAGGTGATAAGGACAGTAGGGGGGGGGCAGTTTGGAGTGAGCAGGCCTGCAGGGCGCAGTTGGGGGCAAGCAGACCAGTGGAGAGGGAAAGTGGGAGTGAGGTCAGCAGCGGGGGGCAGTGGGCGGTGAACAGGCTGGCGGGAGGGGCATTTGGGGACAAGCAGGCCGGCAATGGGGGGCAATTGGGGGCAAGCGAGAGGGATGTCCGTCTACCAGTTTAGGCCCAACTGGCAGTTGGACATCCCCCGAGGGGTTCCGGATTGGAGAGGGTACAGGCCGGGCTAGGACACCCCCTCCCCTGTGCACGAATTTCGTGCACTGAGACAGTAGTCCTATCTAATAATAGACAAACATGGTAATTAACCGTACCTCCGACACGCTCCCCATTGGATAATCAGGGCGATATGCAAATTAACTGCCAACCAAGATGGTGGCCGGCAGCCAGGCAGCTGAAGCGAACAGGAGGCATGCTTGCTCCAGTGAAGGAGGAAGCCAAGGTTCCCTGCCTGCCGCTGCTGGCCTCTGAGCTTGCACTCTAAGAAGCAATGTTGCAATTAAAGAAGGTAAATAAACCCCATGCTTTCAGCCAGCCTGCTGAGCTGGAGTTGCAACAGTGTTTCAATTATAGAACCCAAACAAACCCAGATCAGCAGGCGAGGTCTCAGAGATGGAGCCAAGCCTCAGAGCTAAAGCTGGCTCTCAGCTCCAGGGACAGCCATAGAAGGTAAATAAATCCCAGGATAAAAAAAAAGAAAGAAAAAAAGGAGAGGTGGGGAGCGTCAGTCCCCCGCCAGCCTGAAAACGGCTGTCAGCACCTCACCCAGACTGGCCAGGCACCCCAGTGGGGACCCCCACCCTGAAGGGGTGTGACCAGCTGCAAACAGCCATCATCCCCTCATCTAGGCTGGCCAGGCGCCCAAGCGGGACCCCTGCCCAGATCCAGGACACCCTTCAGGGCAAACCAGCCGGCCCCCACCCGTGCACCAGGCCTCTATCCTATACAGTAAAAGGGTAATATGCCTCCCGGCACCGGGATCAGTGGAGCTGCGAGGACTTATGCCCCAGGATCAGCGAAGCAGCAAGGCCTCCTAGCATTGTAATCAGCGGAGCCGCCAGGCCTCACACCCCGGGATCAGCGGAGCTGTGAGGCCTCCCAGCACTGGGATCAGTGGAGCCGCAAGGCCTCCTGGCCCCTGGAGCAGCGTGACAGGGGGCGGCGCCCCAACCCCCCAATCGCCCTACCCTGATCATGACTGTGGGTGGCATTGCAACCTCCCAATCCGCCCTGCTCTGTGCATAAGAGGGGGCGGCGCCCCAACCCCCCAATCGGCCCTACCCTGATCATGACTGTGGGTGGCATTGCAACCTCCCAATCCGCCCTGCTCTGTGCATAAGAGGGGGCGGCGCCCCAACCCCCCAATCGGCCCTACCCTGATCATGACTGTGGGTGGCATTGCAACCTCCCAATCCGCCCTGCTCTGTGCATAAGAGGGGGCGGCGCCCCAACCCCCCAATCGGCCCTACCCTGATCATGACTGTGGGTGGCATTGCAACCTCCCAATCCGCCCTGCTCTGTGCATAAGAGGGGGCGGCGCCCCAACCCCCCAATCGGCCCTACCCTGATCATGACTGTGGGTGGCATTGCAACCTCCCAATCCGCCCTGCTCTGTGCATAAGAGGGGGCGGCGCCCCAACTCCCCAATCGGCCCTGCTCTGAGCCCAACCAGGGGCTGCACCTAGGGATTGGGCCTGCCCTCTGCCACCTGGGAGCAGGCCTAAGCCAGCAGGTCATTATCTCCCGAGGGGTCCCAGACTGTGAGAGGGCAAAAGTGGGGCTGAGGGACACCCCCCCCCCGCCACCGCATAAATTTTTGTGCACCGGGCCTCTAGTATACTTTAGTATATTATAGTTATATAGAACCATGATATGTATGTCTATGTATGTATATGTGTGTGTGTGTATGTGTATGTGTGTGTGTGTGTGTGTGTGTGTGTGTGTGGGTGTGTGTGTATAACTACTAGAGGCCTGGTGCACGAAATTCCTGCACCGGGAGGGCGGGGGGACCTCAGCACAACCCGTGCCCTCTCACAGTCTGGGATCCCTTGCTCCTCACTGTCCTCTGCAGAAGAAGCGGGAGAGGCTCCCGCCGCCGCCACTGCACTCACCAGCCGTGAACCCGGCTTCTGGTTGAGTGGCACTCCCACTTTGGGAGCGCATTGACTACTAGGGGGCTGCTCCTGCATTTAGCATCTGCCCCCTGGCGGTCAATGCGCGTCATAGCGTCCGGATGTTCTGCCGTTTGGTCAATTTCCATATTAGGGTTTTATTATATAGATTATATATATATTATAGTGCTAGGTGGGTATTAAAATTATTGGGAGGTTCTCTAGAAATTTATATAAATGTCGAAGCACGCTTCTGTATACTTGAAATTTAATATTAAATGTCAACTGTAATTAAAAAAGTAAAAAAAAACCCTTTTTGGAAAATTAAAAGTATTAAATTAAAGTAGTATCTGACATGTTTTTCTCAAAATGGTTATCACATTTATATGTTTATATTCAGAAAGAAATGAGGTTTCTACTATAATGTACTGTAAAGCATATGTAGATATAATCCACCTAGCAGTTAGATTACATTGAAAATGTTGCAAATACAATACAAAGGTATATAGTTAATTTTAAATTCAGTTAGCATGTGCATTTCATGTCATATATATAAAATGTACCACATTAAGTCTCTTTTATCAAGTACTGATCAGTTAAGTTGTTTAACCAGGAACTTTCCCTAAAGCATAAAGATTCCAAATACACTCAATTCAAATTGTTATCTGTGAATAACAACTGAGCAGACAATCAAGACAGAAATCAGTTATATCTGAATCAAATTTGGTACTTACTTTGATTTTGTGTGGGTTTTGACTGATTGGAAAGGTCTTCATTTTCTATATAAAGATTAATAAGAAGTTAATTTCAAGTTTTAGTCAAATTATTTAACACCATAATAATAATCAACGACTGAAGCCAAATAAAGAAAAACCCAGGATATGTATGTATACTGTGTTAGGAAAAATCACTTATGCCAAGAGAGGTGGGAAGAGGACATAAGTAAGAATCGTAGTAGTAACTATATATAGAATGATAGGATCATGAGTAATTGATCCTATACCAGCTGCCACATTTCTCCTTCACTTGTAAGGTTTTGAATAAACATTGTCATATTATAGATATACTAGAGGCCCGGTGCACAGATTCATGCACCCATGGGGTCCCTAGGCCTGGCCTGTGGGATCGGGCTGAAACCAGCTCTTCGACATCCCCAGAGGGGGTCCCAGATTGCGAGAGGATGCAAGCCAGGCCGAGGGACCCCACCGGTGCACGATCAGGGCCGGGAAGGGACACAGGAGGTTGGCCAGCCAGGGAAGGACTGCGGGAGGGCTCCAGAGCGTGTCTGGCCCATCTTGCTCAGTCCTGATCAGCCAGACCTCAGCAACAAGCTAACCTACCGGTCGGAGCGTCTGCCCCTGGTGGTCAATGCATGTCATAGCAAGCAGCTGAGCAGCCTTAGCTTATCATAAGTATATTAAGCCTTGATTGGTTCAACGGCCGACCGGCCGATAGGACACTTAGCATATTAGGCTGTTATTATGTAGGATTTAAGAACACTTTTTGGAAAGATGACTGCCTACATATACCATCCAGATGAAAGCATAGCCTGTATGTGGAATGCAGAGAGGAACCACTGTCACTGGCTAAGCTAACAGACAGTCACTTCTGGGCACCACTCCCTACAACAGTGAAATGACTCAGAAGTGGGAGGCAGATGTTGCGTGCAGAATCCACTGCCATCTGAGGAACCAATTTTGCAAGCCATGTGGATCATCCAAGCAAACAGAAAGAAAGTGGCCCTGCCCACTTGCACTCAGTTATGAAAAAGGCTCTATGCTAGGAGCTGTCAAGAAAAACTACCCTACTTTGAACTGAGTTGAAGCCCATGAGACTGATAACCTAAACCACACTCCTTTGCATCCACCATGGGAAACGTCCTAACCAAACCATTGGTCAAAGATACAACAGAAAAAAAAATTACCTCTCATTGCTAGACAATAACTGTCCAAGAAACCAATAATTCGATATGCGTAAGGTCCAAAGGGAACACACAAGCCCTGACATGGTCAGCCAAAAAAGAACATATCTTGTTTAAGGAACTTAATACAAACAAAAAACTAGGATAGATGGTGTCTACCAATTGGAGATGCAATAAAAGAATGAAAAAGAACTTTAAAAACCTATAATACAAATTAAGAATACATACAAACTATAAGATATAAGTAGAGAAGGTAAATACTTTTAGATATAAAAATGTGACTCCAAATTACTAACTACAAAGAATGGTGAAGATTAGAAATAATTACCAACAGCTAAATACTTACATAAAAATAAGAAAAAAAATCCCATTGAAAATGGCAATACTACAAAAAACAGGTATCATACATGGATAAGTGACTTAGAAGACAAATACAGTACAAAATAAACGTATCAGAGAAAAAAGAACAGGTGAAAAACCAATAACTAAAGGGACAATTAAAACAAAGTTTCCTAAACTTTAAAGACTTGGAGTTTTCCTATCCAAAGGGATTACAGAGTTATAGGAAGAATTATAAGATACACACCTAGACCTCTTGGTGAAATATCTGTACTCCAAGATTAAAGGCATTTCTGAACTCTAAAAATAAGGAAACTTTTATTTGTAAGATTTCAGAAAGAAACTAAGGTTCTGATAAAGAAAAGAGAATGAACTGGAATTGGTTTCTCACCTATAGCACTATATGTGCCCTTTTTGAGGAAAGCACTTGAGACATTTTCTATTAAAAGAAAATTGGAATGAACATATCAGGAAAGGAAATCAAAGAACAGAAGAAACAGTAAGAAGCCATAAATTCAGAGGCACAGAAGTAAAAATGCATAGAATTCCAACAAAAGATAAATGGATAAAAAAGATGGAATATGAAGTCAAATAGTGGAGTATAAGACAGCTTTTTTTTTTAGTTTTTGTATACTGACAACCATGAAGAATATGAAGGTGATCACTACCAATGAAAGATAAAATTTTAAAGATAAAAAACTGTTGACTACACATGTATTAGTAAAACCCTAACCCTAATATGCAAATAGACCAAACGGCAGAACAACAGAACAGCTGAACAATCGGTTGCTATGACGTGCCTGACCATC
>NW_006282154.1:56082-74882 GCF_000327345.1 Myotis davidii | reverse complement strand
TCAGTGGGTGTGAGCAGTGGCTACTGCCCCGATCATCCCTCAGGAGACCTCCCCCTGCTCCTGCTCCTGAGGGGCAATCGGGGCTGGCAACAGCCTCTTGCACCCTCTGCCAGCGAATGCCCCACTTGCACCCGCAGCCGGCTCCCTATTGATGAAATATCTGTACTCCAAGATTAAAGGCATTTCTGAACTCTAAAAATAAGGAAACTTTTATTTGTAAGATTTCAGAAAGAAACTAAGGTTCTGATAAAGAAAAGAGAATGAACTGGAATTGGTTTCTCACCTATAGCACTATATGTGCCCTTTTTGAGGAAAGCACTTGAGACATTTTCTATTAAAAGAAAATTGGAATGAACATATCAGGAAAGGAAATCAAAGAACAGAAGAAACAGTAAGAAGCCATAAATTCAGAGGCACAGAAGTAAAAATGCATAGAATTCCAACAAAAGATAAATGGATAAAAAAGATGGAATATGAAGTCAAATAGTGGAGTATAAGACAGCTTTTTTTTTTAGTTTTTGTATACTGACAACCATGAAGAATATGAAGGTGATCACTACCAATGAAAGATAAAATTTTAAAGATAAAAAACTGTTGACTACACATGTATTAGTAAAACCCTAACCCTAATATGCAAATAGACCAAACGGCAGAACAACAGAACAGCTGAACAATCGGTTGCTATGACGTGCGCTGACCATCATGGGGTATGCGCGGAACATGGCGGGTGTCAGCAGCAGGAGTCAGAGTGCAGAACATGGAGGGCATCAGCCATGGTGGGATGGTGAAACAGGTGACCGGGGGCGCCAGACCAAGGCTGGGTGCCAGTCGCTGTCTTTGGGGCGAGCCTTTGGTGGTTACTGAAAATTCTTTGCTCTTACACACCCTGGTTGCGCCGGGAGCTCGCACCTCCTGCCAGCACCGGCACCGGCCCCAGCCCCACTCGCACTCACAGCTGGCGCCAGAGCCAACACTCACACCTGCTTCCCATGCCCGGTGCCAGCCCCAGTTGCTTGGCGCCATCAGCGGGTGGAAGCAGTGGCTGCCGGCCCCAATCACCCCTCAGTGCTTCTTCACCTCCCCCTGCTCCTGCTCCTGAGGGGCAATCGGGGCTGGCAACAGCCTCTTGCACCCTCTGCCAGCGAATGCCCCACTTGCACCCGCAGCCGGCTCCAGAGCTGCCACGTGCATCAGCTGCCAGTGCCCAGCACCAGTCCTGATCACTTGGCACTATCAGCAGGTACGAGAGGCAGCTGCCAGCCCCGATCACCCCTGAGGGCTTCTCCACCTCCCCCAGCTCCTGAGGGGCGATGGGAGCAGCAGCTGCAACTCACACCTGCTGACGACACAGGCCTTGCTTGCACCCGCTGCTGGCGCCAGCCCCAGTCAGTGCGTGGGAGTGGTAGTGGCTGGAGTGGGGCTACTGGCAGACAGGGGACCAGGAGCCACAGCGGTAGAGGCTCGGGGGGCGGGGGAGGGAGGGCGCGGAGGATGGGCCAAGACCCTGTCCCTTTGCCCACCATAGCCTCGCAGCCCACAGTTCCTTTCAAAGTGCACAAATTTGTGCACTGAGCCCCTAGTACGAGAATAATAATGAATACAAATAAAATAGAAGGAAAAAATAAGAAAAAATATTTAACTTTGCAGTTGTTTGAAATTTCTAAGTCTCTTCATTGATTTAATAAACAGAAACCATTTATATGTAATTTGTAAACCAAGTAACCTACCAAATAAACAAATCCCCAAAATATTTCACAATAAATATAAAAGCAAAACATTTTTGTAAAATAAAAACAAAAATGAGTTAGGGCAATATTAACATCAAATAAGGCCAGGGTAAAAGGAAATATTATAAAGTATAACTCAACTGACATTTTTTTATGCTTAGGAAACTCAAAATACCTTTAAGAAATAAACAGGTAACTAATAATAGGTACCTAGAAATAAAATATTTCATTTAAAATTGCAACAAAAAAAATACTTTTAAATCTCTACAAATAAACCTAAGGCAAATAACCTATAATTAAGAAACCTACAGGTTACCAACATGGCAGTGGAGTAAGTACAAGTGACACTGACACTCCCAGGACCAAACTTGGAAATACAACTGAAATACAGGAAAAATATCCTGAAAATCAATTGAAGACGAGTTGGAGAGAACCCTGATAACCAAGGATGAAAAGTGGAGAATGCATGGATACTGGTAAGAAGTGTGAAAGGGCTGGCTAGGCTCCTAAAGACAGCAGTTGAAGTTCTGGAAGGATATCTCAGCTACGAGGGGTTCCCACTGAGAACTCTGGGGTCTAAATCTCAAGCTGGGCTCCCCAGACAAGAACACAATTAAGGTGGGTGGCCACATAACACTTGGCTGTGAAAAGCAGCAGGGTTGCTGTCTACCAGCAAGAGACGGCTGGAAATTCAGGCACCCTCTTAAAAGGCCAACACACAAAATTTTGTGTGCAGCCACTCACTGTAGGCTTTGGCAGAGGGAAGGCAGAGTGGACTAGAACAGTGTGAGGAGAGTCCAGATTTGGGGGTTTTGGGGTTGCAGCTTGTAGGGCAGTCACCCATTTCCTGTGCTGAGTCATTCCCTCATACCACAGAGGACATCTTTCTCTGGAGGACCTTTGCTGTCCAGGAGGTTTTTGACTGGGGGAAGGCAGTTGCCCAACCCTACCCTGTGGCTGATAGCCTGAGGATAAGCAATTGGACTGCAGGCAGAGATTGATCTCTAGAGGCTTTGATTCTTTACCTGATCTCCTTCTGGGCCCAAGGCTAGGAAAAGCAGATTCTGGTGCACATCTTGGTCATTTCCAAAGACACCTAGCTCCAGAAGAGGGAGCCACATTCTGTGGATTGCTGATAGCTTCAAATAGGTTAATCAGGCCCATTCAAAAATAGTGTCTGAAATTATCCTGCACTAGGGATTAAGGGCAGTAGCAAATATACCTAATATGCAGACACAAACCCAAATAGGCAACCAAAATAGGGAAACAAAAACAGAAGCCTGAAATGCAAATCAGAAATTTATCAGATATAGAGTTCAGAATAATGATGGTAAGGATGCTCAAGAACATGACTGAAAGGAATACACAACAGATTGGGGGAAGATGAGAGATGGATAGGTGAATTAGAAGACATGGTAGGAAAAAAAATCCTATATAATAAAAGCCTAATATGCTAAGTGTCCGGTTGTCCATTCAACCAATCAAAGCGTAAAACGCTAATGATATGCTAAGGCCACTCAACTGCTTGCGATGACATGCACTGACCACAAGGGGGCAGTCGACCAGTCGCTATGATGTGCACTGACCGCCAGGGGGCAGACGCTCCAACTGGTAGGTTACCTTGCTGCTGGGGTCCGGCACATTAGGACTAAGTGGGATAGGCCAGATAAGCCCTGGAACCCACCCTGGCTGGCCAATCTCCCGCATCCCTCCCCAGCCCTGATAGTGCACTGGTGCTGTCCCTCAGCCTGGCTTGCACCCTCTTGCAATCGGGCTGAGGCAGGCCCTCCCAAGTGCACGAATTTCGTGCACCAGTCCTCTAGTCTCTTAATGAAAGACTATAAAGAAGAAAACAATTTAAAATAGGAGGAAACCTTAAGGGAACTGTGGGACAACAGAAAATGTGACAATATTCACATAATAGAAAAGACAGATGGGGAAGAAAGTAAGCAAGGGATAAAGTGTTTGAAGAAATAATGGCAGAAAACTTCCATAACCTGGTGAACTAAAAAGACACACAAGTCCTGGAAACATAGAGATTCCCAAGAAAGAAGAGGCCAAACAGGCCCACACCCAGACACATAATTTAAATGCAAAAAAATTAAACACAGAGAGAATCTTAAAGGCAGCACGAGAAAAGCTATGTGTTACTTATAAAGGTGGTCACATAAGGCTGTCAGCTGATTTCTCATCAGAAACTCTAGAGGCCAGAATGAAATGGCATGAAGTATTCAAGGTAATAAAAAGCAAGGGTCTGAAACCAAGATTACTATATCCAACAAGACTATCATTCAAAATAGATGGTGAAATAAAAAACTTCCCAGGCAACACCGAAACAGACCTGTAAGGAATTGTAAAAGGACTGCTATAATGAGAAGAAACAGAGAGAGAAACATAGGCATAAATAATTAAATGGCAAGAAATAAGTACCAACAATAATAGTCTTAAATGTAAATGGCTTAAATGGTCCAATCAAAAGACACAGGGTAGCTGAATGGATACAAAAATATGACCCTTATATGCTACCTACAAGATACCTACCTCAGCACAAAAGATGCACACAGAAAGAGAATGCATAGATGAAAAAAAAATTTCCATGCAAATGGAAATGGAAAAAAAAAGTTGACAAAATAGACTTCAAAATAAAGGCCAGCACAAGAGACACTAAAAGTCACTACTTTAATACTAAAAGAATTGATCTAACAAGAGGATATAACCCTGGTATACATATATGCACCCAAAAGAGGACCACCCAAATATATTTAAAAAAACTTCTAGGAGAAATTAAGGGAGAGATCAACACTAATACAGTCATAATAGGGGACTTTAACACTCCACTGAATTCACTGGATAGATCTTGTAGATAAAAAATTAATAAGGAAACAGTGACTCTAAAGGACACACTGGATCAGATGGATTTAATTGACATTTATAGAACATTTCACCCCAAAGCTGAAGAATATACATTCTCCTCAAGTACACATGGGTCATTCTTAAAGGCAGACCACATGTTAGGACACAAAACAAACCTCTACAAGTTCAAGAAGACTGAAATCAGATCAAACATCTTCAGAGATCACAATGGAATAAAATTAAAAATTAACTACAGTAAGAACACTCAAAATGCATTTAAATACATGGAGGCTAAATAGCATTTTATTAAACAATGAATGAGTTACCAATGAGATCAAGAAAGAAATAAAAAAGTTCCTGGAACCAAATGAAAATGAACACACAACAATCCCAAATCTCTAGGACACAACAAAAGCAGTCCTGAGAAGGAAGTTGATAGCATTAAGACCTACATTATAAACAAGAAAAATCAATATGAAACTATTTAACCCTACAACTTAAAAAATTAAAAACAACAAGAAAAGCCCAGAGTAAGTAGAAGGAAGGAAATAATAAAGATTAGAGCAAAAATAAAAGAGAGACTAAAAAAAAATAGACTTCAAAATAAAGGCCAGCACAAGAGACACTAAAAGTCACTACTTTAATACTAAAAGAATTGATCTAACAAGAGGATATAACCCTGGTATACATATATGCACCCAAAAGAGGACCACCCAAATATATTTAAAAAACTTCTAGGAGAAATTAAGGGAGAGATCAACACTAATACAGTCAAGAGCTAAGTCTTTGAAATGATAAACAAGATTGATGAACTGTTAGCCAGACTCATCAAGAAACACAGAGAACTCAAATATCAGAAAAGAAAGTGAAGAAGTAACAACTGACACCACAGAAATACAAAGGATTTATACTATGAAGAACTATATGCCAACAAGCTGGAGAATGTGGATGAAATGGAGAAATTTTTAGAAAAATACAACTTTCCAAAATTAAATCAGGAAGAATCAGAAAACCTGAATAGGCCATATAACAACTGATGAAATAGAAGCAGTAATAAAAAACTCCCAACAAAAGCCCTGGTCCGAACGGCTTCACAGGGGAGTTTTACCAAACATTCAGAGAAAAACTAGCACCTATATTCCTTAAATTATTCCAGAAAATCCAAGATGAAGAAACACTTCCAAGCTCTTTTTATAAGGAGTATAGGTGTTATCGTAATTCTAAAACCAGATAGACACTACAAAGAAAGATAATTACATGCCAATATCCCTGATAAACACAGATGCTATAAAATCCTCAACAAAATATTAGCAAATCGGATCCAGCAATATATTAAATAGCTCATACACCATGACCATGTGGGATTTATTCCCAGAATGGAGGGGTGGTACAATATTCACAAAGCAATAAACCTAATATATCACATAAACACATTGAAACACAAAAATCACATGATCATATCAATAGATGCAAAAGTAGCATTTGACAAAATTCAATACCCTTTTCTTAAAATGTATTTTTTATTATTGTTAGTATTACAGATATCTCACATTTTTACCCTCTGAGCCCCCCTCCTCCAAACCCTTACCAAACCCCCCAGGTCTTCACTACTCTATTGGTCTTGTCCATGCCTATGCATGTAAGTATATAAGTTCTTTGGTTTCTCTTTTTTGGTCCCCCCAACTCGACATCAAGGTATGTCTGTTCCATGGCTCCATTCTTTGGGTCTTATTTTGTTGGTCAATTCATTTTGTTCACTAGATTCCATAAATAAGTGTGATCATGTGATATTTATCTTTCTCAGATTGGCTAATTTTACTTAGCACAGTATTTTCCAGGTACATCCATGCTGTCCCAAATAATAAAAGACTCCTCTTCTTTACAGCTGCATAGTATTCCATTGTGTAAATGCCCTACAACTTTTTTGTCCATTCAACTACTATGGGCACTAGGGCTGTTTCCAAATCTTAGCTATTGTAAATAATGCTTCTGTGAACATAGGAGTGCATATGTTCTTTCTCACTGGTGTTTTGGGGGTTTTACAATATATTCTCAGAAGTGGGATGGCTGAATCAAACAGGAGTTCCATTTTTTATTTTTTGAGGAAACTTCTTACTGTTTTTAATAATGGCTGCACCAGCAGTGAACCAGTGTTCCCTTTTCTCCACATCCTCCCCTGCACTTGTTGTTCGCTGATTTTTTGATGATAGCCATTTTGACAGGAGTGAGGTAATAGCTCATTGTGATTTTAATCTACATTTCTCTGATGAGTCGTGACTTTGAGCATTTTTCATAGGTCTCTTGGCCACTTGTATGTCCTCTTTGGAGAAATATCTATTGAGGTTTTCTACCTTTTTTAATTGTATTGTCTTCCTTTGTTGAGTTGTAGGAGTACTTTATATATTTTGGATATTAACCCCTTATCAGATATATCATTGGCAAATATGTTCTACCATACAGTGGGTTCCCTTTTCATTTTGATGGTGCTTGATTTTGCTGTGCAGAAAATTTTTATTTTGATGCAGTCCCATTGGATTATTTTCTCATTAATTTCCTTTGCCCTAGAATTCAGTGGTCGGTAAACTCATTAGTCTAGAGACAAATATCAACAGTATAACGATTGAAATTTTTTTTGAGAGCCAAATTTTTTAAACTTAAACTATATAGGTAGGTGCATTGTTATTAACTTAATTAGGGTACTCCTAAGGCTTAGTTAGGAAGAGCCACACTCAAGGGGCCAAAGAGCAGCACGTGGCTTTCGAGCCACAGTTTGCCGACCACGGCCCTAGATGTATCGGTGAACATATTGTTACATGAGATGTTTAAGATTTTACTGCCTATGTTCTCCTCTATGATTATTATGGTTTTATGCCGTACATTTAAGTTGTATATCCATCTTGAGTTTATTCTTGTGTATGGCGTTAAGTTGGTGGTCTAGTTTCATCTTTTTGCATGTGTTTGTCCAGTGTTTCCAGCACCGTTTGTTGAAGAGACTATCTTCACTCCATTGTATGTTCTTGCCTCCTTTGTCAAATACTCAGCACCCTTTTTGATAAAAACTCAGCAAAGTGGGAAGAGGGATCATATCTCAACATAATACAGGCTATATATGACAAATCTACAGCCCACTTCATACTCAATGGGCACAAACTAAAAACATTTCCCCTAAAAACAGGAACAAGATAGGGATGTCAGCTTTCACCACTCTTATTCAACTTATTACTAGAAGTCCTAGCCACAGCAATCAGAGAATAACAAAAAGGCATCCAAATTGGAAAGGCAGAAGTAAAACTCTCATTATTTGCAGATGACATGATATTGTACATAGAAAACCCTAATGACTCCACCAAAAAAACTAGTAGATTTGATAAATGAATTCGGGAATGTAGCAGGATAAAAAATTAAAACCCAGAAATCGATGGCATTTTTATAGACCAATAATGAATTCTCAGGAAGAGAAACTAAATACAAAATCCAATTTATCATACTAAGAATAAACTTAACCAAGAAGATAGAAGACATACTCAGAAAACTACAGGACTTTGAAAAAAGATAGAGATAGAGCAAGATATAAAAAAAATGGAAGAATATACATGTTGTGTTCAATGACTGGTATGGACATCATTAAAATATCTATACTACCCAAAGCAATCTACAGATTCAATGCAAACCCTATTAAAATACTAAAGGCATAATTCACAGATTTAGAAAAAGTACTCCCAAAAATTTCATATAGGACCAAAAAAGACCCCAAGTTCCTGCACCAATCTTCAGAAAGAGTAACACAGTGGGAGGGATCACAATACCAGATATGAAGTTACACTACAAAAACCACGCTAATAAAAAACGCCTGGTACTGACACAAGAACAGGTCAGTAGAATAGAACAGAGTAGAACAGATCAACAGAATAGAACAGACACCCAAATTGACCCAAGCCATAACTCTCAATTAATATTTGACAAAGGAGGCAAGAGCATACAATGGAGTGAAAAGAGTCTCCTCAATAAATGGTGTTAGGAAAACTGGAGTGATACATGCAAAAAGATGAAACTAGACCCCAAACTTACACTATATACAAGAATAAACTTAAAATGGATACAACACTTAAATGTATGTCGTGAAACCATAAAAATCCTTGAAGAAACCATAGGTAGCAAGATCTGAGGCATCTCTCAAAGCAGTATGTTTACCGATACATCTCTACGGCAATGGAAACTAAGGAGAAAAAAAACAAATGGGACTACACCAAGCATCCGCACATCAGAAGAAACCACAATGAAAAGAAGAGGGAACCCAATGTATGGGAGAACATATCTGACAAGGGGTTAATATCCAAAATATAGAAAGTACTGATACAGCCCAGCCGGTGTGGCACAGTGGTTGAGTGTCAATCTATGAATTAGGAAGTCAGAGTTCAATTCCGTTAGGGTACATGCCCCGTTTGCGGACTTGATCTTCAGTAGCAGGCATGCAGGAGGCAGCCGATTGATGATTCTCCCTCATCATTCATGTTTCTACCTTTATCTCCCTCTCCCTTCCTCTCTGAAATCAACAGAAATATATATTTTAAAAATAAAGTACTCATACAACTCAAAAAAAGGAAGACAAACAATCCAAGTAAGAAATGGCAGAAGACCTGAATACACATTTCTCCAAAGGGGACATACATCTCTTAGGGCAGTGGTTTTCAACCTTCCTAATGCTGCGACCCTTTAATACAGTTCCTCATGTTGTGGTGAGCCCCAAACATAAAGTTATTTTCGTTGCTACTTCATACCTGTAATTTTGCTACTGTTATGAATCGTAATGTAAATATCTGATATGCAGGATGTATTTTCATTGTTGCAAATTAAACATAATTAAAGCATAGTGATTTCAGCAGCAAAATATCAGACATATGTCATAATGATATGTTTACTGATACACCTCCTAGGACAATGGAAACTAAAGAGAAAATAAATAACTGGGACTACATCAAAATAAAAAGCCTCTGCATGGCAAAAGAAACCATCAATAAAAGGAAAAGGGAGCCCACTGTATGGGAGAATATATTTGGTGATGATACATCTGATAAAAGGCTAATATCCAAATTATATAAGGAACTCATACATCTTAACAAAAGGACAACAAATAATCCAATTTAAAAATGGGCAAAGGATCTAAATAGGTACTGCTCCAAAGCAGGGACAGATGCCAAGAGACATATGAAAAAATGTTCAGTAACTGATAATTCAAGAGATGCAAATTAAAACAACAATGAGGTATCACCTCACACCTCTCACAAAGGCTACCATAAGAAAATCAACAAGTGACAAGTGCTGACAAGGATGTGGAGAAAAGAGAACCCTAGTACACTGCTGGTGGGAATGTAGACTGGTGCATCCATTACGGAAAACAGTGTGGAGTTTCCTCAAAAAATTAAATATGGATCTGCCATTTGACCCAGTGATCCCACTTGTAGGAATATATCCTAAAAAACCCAAAACACCAATCAGAAAGAATGTATGGGCTGGCCAGCATGGCTCAGTGATTGAGTGTTGACTTATGAATCAGGAGGTCATAGTTCGATTCCAGGTCGGTGAACATGCCAGGTTGGGGGCTTGATCCCCAGTGTGGGGCATGCAGGAGGTAGCTGATGAATGATTCTCTCTCATCATTGATGTTTTCTCTCTCTCTCTCTCTCTCTCTCTCCCTCCCTCTCTCTCTCTCTCTCTCTCCTTCCCTCTCTGAAATCAATAAAAATATATATTTAAAAAAAGAATGCATCCACTATTTACAATAGCTAAGATCTGGGAACATCCCAAATGCCTTTGGTAGATGAGTGGATAAAAAAGCTGTGGTACATTTGCACTATGGAATAGTAAAAAAATAAGGATCTCTTATCCTTTGACACAGCATGGAGGGACCTGGAGAGTATATCCTAAGCAAAATAAGCCAGTCAGAGAAAGACAAGTATCCCATGATCTCACTCATATATGGAATCTAATGAACAAAATAAACTGATGAACATAATAGATCCGGAGACATAGAAGCATGGAATAGTCTGTGGAATGTCAGAGGGAATGTGGGGTTGGGTTGGTGGGTGGGAAGAGAACAATCAAAGAACTTGTATGCAGACAATAGGGTGGTGATTGCCTGAGGTCAAAGGAGACATATGTAATACTTTCAACAATAAAGATTTTAAAAAATAAAGTGAAGATGTTAGGCATAAAAAGGAAAAGAAAAATCACAAAATCTTCTTGAGAGAAAATAAGCTCTGGAGGAGAAACGCTACCACTTGACAAGCTATAAGGACATACATAAGACTTAATATATTTTTAATATATTTTATTGATTTCTTACAGAGAGGAAGGGAGAGGGATAGAGAGCTAGAAACATCGATGAGAGAGAAACATCGATCGCTGCCTCCTGCACATTCCCTACTGGGTATGTGCCCGCAACCAAGGTACATGGCCTTGACCAAAATCGAACCTGGGACCCTTGAGTCCGTAGGCCGACGCTCTATCTATTGAGCCAAAACGGTTAGGGCCATAAGACTTAATATTATAAAAATGTCAATTCTCCCAAAATTACTATATAATTATATACACATAAATTCAAATGTTTTTAATTGCATAAAATGATCTTAAAGTTCAGAGGAATGAATAAATTTCAAAAAATGGTTTAAAAATATAAAAATATTAAGAGACGGGGGGGGATAGGGAGATATCTGTAATATTATCAACAATAAAAAATATTTAACAAAATAAAAATATTGTTAATCAAAGCTAGCTTTATCACATATCAAAACATACTTTAAATCTGCTAATCAAGTGAATATGGCATCATTATAGCCTAATATAACTATACTAGAGGCTCGGTACACCAATTTGTGCACAGGTGGGGTCCAGCTGGCCCGAACTGATCGGGGCCCATCGGGCCAGGCTGGCCAGGAGGGGGGGACCCAGGAGGTTGGCAGGCAGGCCCTGCCCCTGATTGGGGTGGGGAGGCTGATCGGGGGAGGGGCCGTGGGCGTTTGGCTGTCCCTGTCCCTGGTCGAACTCCCAGTGGAAGGGACAATTTTCATATTAGCCTTTTATTATATAGGATTGGACAGAGTAAAATAAAAAACAGAATTAGAGCCCTATGTGTATATGAAAACTAAAATCTGATATTTTAAAGCAGTAGAGAAAATAAATTAGTGAATAAATGATGCTGGCCTAAATGACTATCATCTTGGATGAAAAAATTAAGATGAACCTCTATATCACCCCTATGAGTATAAATTCCAGATGAAGTAAGAGTCTCACAAGACCTAGATTACCTGGTCTATATAGAGTTAAGAAGATATGGATCAAGATAACACGATTCCAGCTTTTCTTTCATAGACTCTATTTTCCTATGCAAAAAATGTAAAACTTGTAAAGGTAAAAGGTACCATAAACAAAAGCAAGAAATAAAATAACGTATTTTGAAAATAATGTTTTGCAACTCTCATTAACCAGAGTACTCAGCTGTAATCAACAGAACTATTCTGGCTAGTAAAATAGAAAAAGAATTTATTAAACATTTATAAAAATAAATGGCAGTGGATTAAAAGCTACACATTAAAAAAGAATCACTATAAAAGTAATTAGAGAATACAGATGATATTTTCATACTGTTGGGATGAGGGTTTCCTGAGCAAAAAATAAAACTCAGAAGAGTCAAATAAGTAATAGCTGATTAAAATAAAAAACTTTTGTAAAAGACACAAATAAAAACCTAAGCTAAAGCAGCCTTCTTAGACTGGCAAAAGTCAAATCATAGATAATATCCCATGTTGAAAAGATGTGAAGAAACTGTACACTACATACTCTCATTGGCAAGTATAAATTAGTACTCTTTTTGGAGAACAGATTGGCAATATTTATAATAATAAAAGGGTAATATGCTAATTAGACCGGACATCTTCCAGACGTCATTCTGGTCATCCTTCCTGACGATGCCAGGGCCAGAGGAAAGCCAGCCTAGGTCCCTGATGCCTGCGGGTGGCTCAAGGGAAGCCAGCCCAGGTCCCGGGTGCCTGCAGCTGGCCCGAGGGGAGCCAGCCCAGGTCCCAGGTGCCTGCCAGCAGCCAGAGGAGGGAAGCTCAGGTCCCAGGTGCCAGAGGGAAACGGTGCCGGCATCCGGGGGAAGGAAGGCCTACTCTTGCATGAACTTTAGTGCATTGGGCCTCTAGTATAGAATAAAATATTTATACTTCATATCTCATGTTCCCAAGAAAAAGGTTAACTGGAAAGTGCTGGGGAAAGAGGTTAAACACCTCTAAGCACCTCCTTATAAGACTTTCTTCCCCGTGGTAGAAATAATTTGCGCAAATTATTATGTCCATTAAGTGAATTATACTTTTTCTGCCAAAGTTTCTTCCTCATGAGAAATGATTCTTATTTCTACAACCTGCTCGTGTTCACACATGTAGGCAAAGAGTGCTCTAGGGAAATCTCCATATCACACTTACAAATGTAAGAACTCCTTACTTGGATTCATCATTTGGCTCTTAGTTTGTGCTCCCTCTTTTATGACACGCCATTTCAAACAACTATCCCTTCCAAGTATACATTTGTGTATGAATAATTTATTTATTTTGAACACCCCATAACATTAGTTTACCTGTTCCTGCTGGATTAGGAGTATACGGAGGTGGAGGAGGTACACCAGGAGCTATGACATTGGCTAATGGTACAAGACCTGCATTGTTATAAGCACCTAAAATAAAAATATAATAGAAAAATATATAATTCATTATCATTTTGTGGCAAGGAGTTCAACTATATTAATGTATCTATCTAATTTATTTTTAAAACTGTAATATAATAGAGTTACATTTTACGTGAAGGTTTGGTACTGGATTAGGTGAAAATAGATCAAATAAGATAATTAGAGATTCTTATTTCCAACACTGCATGCTAATTCCAGGCTCACTAAATGGCATGGCAGGCAGAACCTGCCATACTTAAATTATTATAAGTGCATTATGGATGCCTCTGAATACCAACTATCAAAAAGGGATTCAAGATGATTTACCAAAGAGAAAACCCATGATAATAAATAAAGTCTAAAAATAATCTATAATTCATTTAGCAAAAGGAAAATATCCTAAATAAATTGTCTGCTGCATTGTTGTAGACCAAAGCACTAGTTAAGCTGACTGTGGGAAAGTTAACAAATCACAAAACATTTTATAGGTGCTTGAGATTTCCCAAGTACATATACCAACATTTACTTTTAATTTAATAAGTAAAGAGCAAAATGAAAAAGTGTAAAACATGAAAGAACTCCTTACTTGGTGTAATAGTTGCATGTGGCCGACATGGAGGTATTGGATAAGGAACGGGTTTATGTGGATTGTATGTTGAAGGAGGCTAAATGAGGGGGCAAAGTACAGCAGTTAGAAGAAAATCAACTAAGCAGTCTGCTGGCAAAACAAAATGTAACTTGTTTCAAAATATTTAGTCCTAAGAGGCTAAAAATGCCCAGCAAAGCTAGTGCTACTGGACTAACACATGGCACAAATAAGGAAAATGTATTTGCTTTAAAACATGTGGTTCTTATTAAATTCCAAAGGTAGATCCTGCTCAAGATTGCTGCAGAGGTGTTTATTTTTTATTTCAGCATCAAATCATCTTATTCCAAACAAAAATTTCTCTCTGATCTGCCTAGTTTAATTCAAGAATTCCTACCTCTTCCTATGTAACAAAAGAAATCCACTAGCTTTTGGAATTAAAGCTACCCAAGAACCTTCAAAATCCTCCTAACTTATTAGGAATTCATTCATATTAACCTCTTTTCTCCTTTTGAAAGAAAAAAAAAAAGCACTGTTTTCTTTAGCATTCAGCATGCTGACAAATGTAGCAAAATGTAGACTGGAATTATGAATTCCGTATTTTAGTCTTTTTTGCCTTTTGAAACCCACAAATCTTTTATCTTTGATGGAACTTATATAAGTAATAAAGAATGTAAAAGAATTGGTCTCTAGAGAAGCAGAGGTATCTAAAAAGCTAAGCCAAAAATACTGTACTTTTATGAGAGAGAGAGAGAGACAGAGAGAGAGAGACTCATATGAATGAACAAGCCCACCTGCTAAAGAGAGCGTACACTTATATCCTTGGTGCAGAAGGGCTCTACGGACAGTAAAGGACCGAGATTCTTTCTAGCTCTCATCATGGCAGTCCTGTATGATGCACTAGTCTTGTGCAAAATTCTGATCTGTAACTATTTTTCTATAAACAACTGCCATGGGAGTTATCAGGTGGACAGGCAGGAACTGCAAGGTGGCTGTGTGGAGGCCTATAGTACTTCAATTTTAATGATCCCTCAAGCCACCGGTTGTCTTCTGTTCAGTTTATATTCCAATCAATTATTATCACTCCCTTGAAAATACTCTTAATCTCCTTGCTCTGTCTTGTTTTTACTAACACTAATACTAATTTGGCCAAACCATAATCTTAGTTAAAGTGAACCTTCCATACTTTATACCTCCAAAGGAACAGCTAAATGTGGCAGGAAAAAAAAATAAAAACAAATTATGTGTATTTACTTTAAAACAAAACATTAAATTCAAAAGGGTCCTTAGCACTATTAACTAATTATACTATACTGTCTAGGTCAAGCATTTCCTGAGGGATTTTAGTATACTTTGAACTTCCCAACACACTAAAAAAGAATTTATGCTTTGAACAGACAGAAAACTACATGTAAGAGTTATGACCTGTTTCATCATTTATTTTCTAAACATACTGGTTTGGATGGTCCAAGAATCCGTGCAGCTATTCCTTTGCCTTCATTGGTACATTCTTCACCATCTTTTTTCAAAGGGGTTCCCTATTAAAAAAAAAAGAACTGAGACTTTTGAGAAACCCTAAAACAAAAACGAAACAAAAAACCCTCATGATATAGGCATATCTCATTTTATTGTACTTTTCCTTTATTGCATTTCACAGATATCACATTTTTTACATCAAAGGCAAACCTCCACCAACAAAAAGATTAAGGCTTGCTTTATTGTGGCACTCCCTTTATTGAGTCTGGAATTGAACCCACAATATCTCAGAGGAATGCCTGTATTATAGTGAAGGAAAGGACCTGGTAGGCATTTAAAGACTTGGATTCCAGATTCAATCTTGCCCTGGATGCATGACCCTGATAAGTTCTTCATCACTCCTCTGCCACGGAATCCTCAAACAGGTACAGGGGCCCTCAGAAGTACACACATAATAAGAGAACAGGATATAGCATGTTTTAATTATTTTCCCTCCACAACAGGTGCAACCAGAAATAGACCTCCAATGCTATAGTATATGTAAGAAACAAAGAGCACCTGAATTACAGTTAAAACATGATGACAAAAAAAATGGTGTTCTCTATAAGCATTAAGCATGGTAGTTTATATTGTACAAGAGCAAATGAGACCTCACTCAAGGCTGCTATAATTAACAGACCAGAATAAGTTGAATATTAGACTGTGTCAGCCTAATAGTGTGTGTCCCTAAATGGTTGGAAGCCAACTTCCAAGATGGTGCCCAGTGATCCTCACCTCCAACAAGCTCTGTTCAGTCCCCTTCCAGAATGAACAGGGCTAACCTGTGCAACAAACAGATATTCCAGAAATGATGGCATTTGACTTCTAAGGCTAAGTCATACAAGACAACACAGATTCCACTTATCTTCTAGATGATTGGCTGGTGAAAGTCAGCTGCCATGTCATGAGGTGCTCAACCAGCACTATGGAAAAGTCCTTATGGTAAAGAACAAAGACCTCTTGCCAACAACCAACACAAATTTGCCAGGCATGTAAGTGAGCCACTTTGGAAGTATCCAATTAAGCCTTCAGATAACTGCAGCATCATGAGAATCCCTGAGCCAGGACCAAGCTAAGCCACTCCCAGATCCCTGATTCATAGCAACTGCATGAGACAATAAATGTTTTCTGTTTTAATTCACTAAGTTTTAGGTTTATTTATAACACTACAATAATAAACACCATTCTTTGAAACAGCTTACAAAAAAGCTTAGAAACACTGGATGATGTAAAAATAGTTCCTTTCTTATAAGACTTCTCAGAGCCTTTATTATACTACTAGAGGTCTGGTGCACAAAAATTTGTGCGGGGGGGCGGGGGGGGGGTGTTCCTCAGTCCGGCCTGCCCCCTCGCGCAGTCCAGGAGCTCTCGGGTGATGTCCACCTGTTGGCTTAGGCTCGCTCCCTGGGGGACTGGGCCTAAGCTGGCAGTCAGACATCCCTCTGGCAGCCCGGGAGCCCTCGAGGGGGGGGTGTCCACCTGCCAGCTTAGGTCCGCTCCCCAGGCATCCTTAGCGCTGCCGAGGAGGTGAGAGAGGCTCCCACCACTGCCGCTGCGCTCACAGATGTCAACCCAGCTTGTGGCTGGGCGGAGCTCCCACTGTGGAATCACACTGACGAGCAGAAAAAATTTGTGCACTTGGGGGGGAGGGAGGTATCCCTCAGCCCGGCCTGTGCCCTCTTACAGTCTGGAACCCCTCGGGAGATAACGACCTGCTGGCTTAGGTCTGCTCCCGGGTGGCAGAGGGCAGGCCCAATCCCTAGGTGCAGCCCCTTACCGGGCTCAGAGCAGGGCCGATTTGGGATTTGGGGCACTGCCCCCTGTCATGCACAGAGCAGGGCGATCGGGAGGTTGCGATGTCACCCTCAGTCACGCTCAGGGTAGGGCTGATTGGGGGGTTGGGGCACCGTCCCGTCACACTCAAGGCAGGGTCGATGGGGAGGTTGCGGCACCATCCCCGTCACGCACAGAGCAGGATCAATCAGGGGGTTGGGTAGCTCCTCCCTGTCACGCACAGAGCAGGTTCCATCAGGGGGTTGAGGAGCTCCCCCGTCACTCACAGAGTAGGGCCGATAGGGGAGTTGGGGCACCGACCACCTCTCACACACCGAGCAGGGCCGATCAGGGGGTTGGGGCACTGTCACACTCAGGGCAGGGCCGATGGGGAGGTTATGGCTCTACCCCGTTACACACAGAGCAGGGCCCGTGGGGGGCAGGTTGGGACGCCGCCCCCTGTCACACACAGAGCCGCAGGGCGATCATGGGGTTGGAGAGCTCCCCCTATCAGGCACAAAGCAAGGCTGATCAGGGGGTTGGGGCGCCTTACCCTGTCACGAACAGATCAGGGCGGATAGGTTGTGTCCCCTCCCCGTCACACACAGAGCCGCAAGGCGATCAGGGGGTTTGGGTGCTGCCCCATCACGCAGAACCAGGTACCGGGAGGCCTCTTGGCTCCGCTGATCCCGGTGCTGGGAGGCCTCATGGCTCCACTGATCCTGGTGCTGGGAGGCATATTACCCTTTTACTATATAGGATAGAGACCTGGTGCATGCGTGGGGGCCGGCTGGTTTACCCTGAAGGGTGTACTGGATCAGGGTGGGGGTCCCCACTGGGGTGCCTGGCCAGTCTGGGTGAGAGGCTGAAGGCTGTTTTCATGCTGGCGGGTGACTGAAGCTCCCAACTGCTCCTTTTTTTCTTTCTTTTCTTTATTCTGGGCCAGCTTTAGCTCTGAGGCTGCTGAAAGCAGGTATCTGGTTTGTTTGAGTTCTATAATCGAAACACTGTATCAACTCCAGCTCTGAGATCCCGGCTAGCTGAAAGCTGGTTTCTAGGGTTTTGTTTAGCTTCTATATGTGTAACAATGTTTCAAACTGCAAGCTCAGAGGCTGTCAAGGCAGGTGGGGAACGTTGGTTTCCTCCGTCACTGAAGCAAGAAAGGCTCATGTTAGCTTTAAGCTGCCTGGCTTCTGGCGGCCATCTTGGCTGGCAGTTAATTTGCATATCGCCCTGATTAGCCATTGGGAAGGGTAGCGGACATATGGCTAATTACCGTGTTTCTCTCTTATTAGATAGGACTAGAGGACTGGTGCACAAAATTTGTGCACATGGAGGTGGCGGGTCCCTCAGGCCAAACTGCACCTTCTCGCACCTCCATGGAGCAGGCCTAAGCCATCAGTCAGACATCCTTAGTGCTGCCGTGGAGGTGGGAGAGGCTCCCATCACCGCTGCTGCGCTAGCCAGCCATGAGCCCAGCTTCTGGCTGAGCGGCGCTCCCCCTGTGGGAGCACACTGACCACCATGGGACAACTCCTGCATTGAGCATCTGCCCCATGGTGGTCAGTGAGTGTCATAGCGACCAGTCATTCTGCTGTTCACTTGATTTGCATATTAGCCTTTTATC
>NW_006282154.1:53727-55762 GCF_000327345.1 Myotis davidii | reverse complement strand
CTTTTTTTTTCTTTGGTGAAGGATGAGGGGGGGGGGGGGAGGAGGAGTGGCAGGGGCAAAGTGGAGGGGTCATTGAAGAAAAAAGGGACATCTGTAATACTTTCAACAATAAAGATAAATTTTAAATAAAGAAAAGTATCTTAGTTGAAAAGAGTTCTATGTGAAATAATATAAGTAATTGCTCTACACTGTACTTTATATTCTCAACTCCTCTCAAAGAGATATTAATTGACCCTATGTCACTTAATGTTAATTGACCCCATGTTCAATGACTGCAGGACTGACTTCCACCACACTGACCCACCACTGACTGCCATGGAGCTGCGCTCAGACCCTGCTTTTTTCTCCCGGTCTGTTCCAGGCTGTGGGTTCCGTCTCCATGAAACCTGCATCAATCTTTGCATCGGGCAAGTGGAATCGCTGAGGCCTATTTGAGAGTTGCCAAGGCTGGGAGCGTGACCTCAGAATAGTTAAAAACTTGTTCATGAAGGGATGCTATGGGTTCTCACTAAAAAGCCCACACATGTCTGTGCTCCACCAACAGGGTTGCTTTAACACAGAAGCCTCCATCCACAAGCCCACTGGCTCCAGGAGCGGGCGGGAGGTTGAAAGTGGCCATGGGTAGATGAGGCAGGTGTCAGCGGCTTGGCAGGTGTCAGCGGCTTGGCTGTCTGAGGCCCAAGTGCAGGGAGACAGGCTCTGACGTCACCACCGTGCGGAGGATTTGACAGCAGTGGCTTCAGAGCTTCTTGCTATTTTGTTTTATTTATATCTCCTTTTCCCTTTAAACCTCTAGGTTGCCTTTGTTGGAGAGAGGAGCAGCCTTTGCAGCCTCCTCGGTGGAGAGCAGGACTTCGATCTGGGTTCACACGCAGCCAGTCTAGTTTAGAAACATGTGTGGGTCTTGCATTATTTGCTCTGTTACTGATAAAGAGGGTTTTAGATTCTGGCACGTAAATATGTTTCATGCTTATCCACGAAGGCAGGCCGAGCGCAGCCATAGGCACAGCCACAGTTCTTCACTCTTTCGCAGGCCTCTCTGTCCAAGGGTGGCGGTGCAGGCGCTTCACACACAAAGGGGGACGGAGAGCAGGTGGGGCAGCCCTGCTTTTCCCAGACCTTCTGTCTCAGTCCCCATCTTCCTGCTCCGGGTCCGTAGGGTCTTCCTTTTGAGGTGGATTCAGGCGTCTGGGGGACATGTTTATCACACGCTCTTTTCCCGTGTGGGTGGTCAACAAGGGGGTGTTCCTGAATCAGGCTTCTTTCGGCATTGCATTGAGGGGTGGGGGTGGGGGACAGCATGAAGGTACAAACACATCCCATGGGGACTTCTCGCTGAGCACCTTCTGTATACTTTCTTTATACCTGGTGGGCGTCTCCCCTCATAAAGGGTGCTCCCTATGTCTGCGACCAGTAGGTGTGTGTGTGTTAGAGGGCATGGGGGGGAGCAGATGAGGCTGGTTGGCTGCTGCAGTGCCCTCATAGCCAGTGACAGCGGGTGGGGCAGAGTACCTGGGACCCTGGATTCCCTCTGGAGTCTGCAGAACCGCCCCTCCCTTTGTTCTCCCATTTTCTGCTGAGGAGCGGCTGTTGGCAGACCACAGGACAGATGGATTTGCTATCAGACCTACCGCCCGACCTCCAGGGAGGTTTCCTGACCCCTCTGTGTCCCCCGCTCAAACATACTTTAATGTAGTTTATATATCAACTTTCAATATATGAATTAAGTTGCTGATATAACAAAATTCCTTTTCTTTGTAGAAGCCTCATCAACTGGCATTTTCTTTAAATATCATAACTATGCTATATTTAATATTTAGCCACAAGAAGTTTCAAATATAGCTATAAAAGTATGCTTACTGGGAAAATTCCATTTATGCGACTAGGTTTTCCTTTGGGATATGGATTTCCTGGAATTGTTCCACAGGAAGATATCATAGCATGCGGAGCTTTGCAGCCTCCTTTGAAAGCCTGTAAAATAAAAAAGGAGAGTGGTAAAAAAACCCACAGAAATAAACTTAAAAAATTAAGTATC
>NW_006282154.1:52580-53680 GCF_000327345.1 Myotis davidii | reverse complement strand
AAAACGTGAATTAAGGAACAGCATCCCATTCAATCTGTTCTTATAACAATCAGCACTTACAATGGTAAACATGACCAAAATTAATAAGTAAAAATCACTTTATTTAAATGGAGCTATTAAAATGGTAACATAAAGTTTTTAATGTCACAACTAAGACTCAAAGATATCTTCACAATGCATTTTGTAAAGTATGTGTAAAAATGTCCATTTACTATTGAATATGTTCCATTTCTCGAATGACCAAGAAATAACATTGTCGAACTCTATAATCATCAACCTCCTATTACAGACAAGGCAAGGAGATCACTTAGATCAGTGGTTCTCGACCTTCCTAATGATGCAACCCTTTAATACAGTTCCTCATGTTGTGGTGACCCCCAACCATAAAATTATTTTCGTTGCTACTTCATAACTATAATTTTGCTACTGTTATGAATTGTAAGGTAATATATCTGATATGCAGGATGTATTTACATTGTTACAAATTGAACATAATTAAAGCATACTGATTAATCACAAAAAAGTATGTAATTATATATGTGTTTACCGATGGTCTTAGGCGACCCCTATGAAAAGGTCGTTCGACCCCCAAAAATGTCGCGACCCACAGGATGAGAACTGACATAGATGAAAGAAACATGGTTTCCATTCTGAAGAAGTTTATAACTTAGAGGAGGAAACAGAAACAAATAACATGGGGATGGGGTTTCTAAAGAGCTGTAATGTTAAAAAAAACAGAGTGTTCAATTTAATGTTACATAACTTTGATATATATTGAGGGATGGGATTTTGTTCTGGTTTAATATTTTATCCCCAGCTTCTAAAATGATGCTTAAGAGAGTTTGGGGAACCAAGATGGCGGCATAGGTTAACGCCGGAGTTTGCCGCTCGAACAACCATCTCAAAAGTGAAACTAAAAGACGGAAGGGACATCACCCAGACCCACAGGAACGCTGGCTGAGTGGAAGTCCTACAACTAGGAGGAAAGAGTAACGTATACGGACACTCAGAGGAGGCGCAGTGCTGAAGTCAAATTCTGAGGTGCGGAGTGCGCGGAGCGGGCGGCGGCGGAGGGCGCGGTTGGCGTTTTCAATCGGGAG
>NW_006282154.1:49559-51255 GCF_000327345.1 Myotis davidii | reverse complement strand
TAAGAGATCAACCAAAGGACTTGTATGCATGCATATAAGCATAACCAATGGACATAAGACACTGGGGAATAGGGGAGGCTAGGGGACTGTCTAGGGCGGGGGGAAAAAATGGACACATATGTAATACCCTTTGTAATAAAGATTTAAATTAAAAAAAAAAAAAGAAATGTGATGGCAAAAAAAAATAAAAAATAAAAATAAAATGATGCTTAACACATATTGAGGTACTGATCAATAAATACTTATTAAGTAAATGAAAAATACTGTATTAGGTGAAATACATTCCAATAGATTTATACTATGTTATAGGAATATCGAGTTATGTAGAAATAGTTCTATTTAAAAATATGTATGATATTCTATATATTGTTGTAGAGATACAGTAGTTTTATAAATTCATTCACACATATCATTAGCTATATAATTCAGCCTACTACTAATACCCCAATCCTAAAAATCATCTCAATTTGGAAATATGAATAGTACAGGTTAAATGCCCTTATATATTAATTTGTACTTTTCTATTTATTGCCACAGAATAAATTTTTAAATAGCATTTGTGGGTTAAAGATGTGAACATTTTAAAGGCTCTTCAACTTTACCTTCCAGAAACACTGTACATTGATAGAGAACACTCAGACCCAGATTATTTCTGAGAAAGAAATGACATGATCAGAATGTTTTATTAGGAAAAAAAAACTACAGCAGAAAATGTTTGATGCCTTAAAGAACTTAGTCAAGGAAACCAATGAAGAACTTATGAAAGAAATATGGGCTAGGGAAAAACAAGATGGCAGCATAAACACCGGAAATTGCTGCCTCGCACAACCACTTCAAAACTACAACTAAAAGGGAGAAAAACCAAGATGGCGGCATAAGCAGTGAAATTGCTGCCTCCTACAACAACTTCAAAAATACAACAAAAAGAAAAACCGGACATCATACAGGAAGACTGGCTGAGTGGAAATTCTACAACTAGAAGGAAAGTGAAAAGCACACTGAGAGTCAGGAGCTGCGGAAGTAAAGTGCAAATGTACGGAGGCTCGAGTGCACGTGGAAGGGGCTGGTACCTGAGGACGCGGCTGTCTTTTTAAATCGGGAGGGAGTCACAAGCTCGCGACTGCTCTGAACTCCAGTTCCGGGAAGTCTCTGGGGACCCAGGACTCATATGGGGAGAAACTGCACTGTCTGGCAGCGGGCAGAACTTGGAACTTGAGGGCAGCTTTCCCTCAGAGGTGCTTGCAGCAATTAAATTACCAGGACACTGAGACGCTAAGCCCCTTAGGGCAGGGCTGAGGATCTGCCATAGATGCTTGCTCCGCCCTGTTGATTCCTTGAGACCCGGCCCCACCTAGGCTGCCCAAGAGGCTTTTACAAATGAATGCCCTGGCCCTTTGCAACCTGAAAATTACCTCACAAATTACAGCTGGGCCAGACAGACCTAGAACTTCCAAGAGAAGGCCCAAGGCCCCACAGCAGCTTGCATTGCTTCACAGTTGGGCCTCATTTGGGCACCTCCAAACCCCAAACAAGGAAGGGGAACCTGCAGATCTTTGCTTAGCTCCTGCTGGGTAGCCTCAGGCAGAAGCTAGATTAGCACCTCCTTAGACCCAAGAACCTGTGTACCCAGTGGTCAGAGTGGGACCATCCAGATTACAACTCCTCAGATCCATAAGGGACACACTCAGGGGCAGAA
>NW_006282154.1:46355-48433 GCF_000327345.1 Myotis davidii | reverse complement strand
GAGAGGCTTGCTGAGTGGAAATTCTACAACTAGAAGGAAAGAGAAAAGCACACTGAGACTCAGAGGAGGTGCGGAAGTAAAGTGCAGAGGTACGGAGGCACACGTGGAAAGGGCTGGCAATTGAGGACATGGTTGTCTTTTTCAATCGGGAGGGAGTCTCAAGCTCCCGAAGTCTCTGAACTCCAGTTACGGGCGAGCCTCTGGGGACCCAGGCTCGTACCGGGAGAAAATGGACTGTCTGGCATCCGTCGGAACTCGAGGGCAGCTTTCTCTCAGAGGTGCTTGCAGTGATTACCAGGACACTGAGACGCAGGTCCTCTTAGGGTAGTACTGAGGACCAGCCATAGCTGTTGGCTCCGCCCTGTTGATTACTTGAGAACCCAGCCCACCAAAGCTGTACTCGGAGGCTTTTGCATATGAAAGGCCTGGCCCTTTGCAATCTAAAATTACTTAACAAACTGCAGCTGGGTCAGAGACACCCAGAACTTCCAAAAGAAGGCCCAAGGCCCCACAGCAGCTTGCATTGCTTCACAGCTGGGCCTCATCTAGGCACCTCCAAACCCCAAACAAAGAAGAGGAATCTGCAGAGCTCTCCACAGCTCCTGCTGGGTAGCCTCAGGAAGAAGCTAAATTAGCACCTCCTTAGAGATCCAAGAGCCAGTGTACCCAGTGGTCAGAGTTGGACCATCCAGATTACAACTCCTCAGATCCATAAGGGACACACTCAGTGGACAGACTCAGTGAGCACCAAAGCCCCACTGAAGCAAGCCTTGCCCCAGAAGAGTGTGTCCAGCTCAGAAGTTCTCCCTCTGCAAACACAGCTGATTCTCACTACCAATTGGCCTGGAGGTCAATTCCTCCCAGTGACACCTACAACAATCAAGACTTAAGTACAACAAGACTGTGCACAAAGCCCACAAAGGGGTGCACCAAGATGTCTACCTAAGGTAATTGGGGAAGCTGAGCCACTGGGCCCTATAGGACACCTAACACAGAAAGCCACTTCTACCAACACAGGGAAGCATAAAAAATGTGGAGACAAAGAAACAGATCACAAATGACAGAAATGGAGGAAAGCAGACTGCTGGATATAGAATTCAAAACCACACTTTTGAGGTCTTTCAAGGGCCTTCTAGAGACGGCTGATAAACTTAATGAGATGTACAAGAAATCTAATGAGACCCTCGATGTTGTGAAAAAGGACCAACTAGAAATTAAGCATACACTGACTGAAATAAAGAATATTATACAGACTCCCAACAGTAGACCAGAGGAGCGCAAGAATCAAGTCAAAGATTTGAAATGCGAAGAAGCAAAAAACACCCTAGCAAAAGACAAAGAGAGAATCTTAAAAGCAGCAAGAGAAAGAAACTCAGTTACATACAAGGGAATACCCATATGACTGTCAGCGGATTTCTCAACAGAAACTTTGCAGGCCAGAAGGGAGTGGCAAGAAATATTCAAAGTGATGAATACCAAGAACCTACAACCAAGTTTACTTTATCCAGCAAAGCTATCATTCAGAATTGAAGGTCAGATAAAGAGCTTCACAGATAAGGAAAAGCTAAAGGAGTTCATCACCACCAAACCAGTATTATATGAAATGCTGAAAGGTATCCTTTAAGAAGAGGAAGAAGAAGAAAAAGGTAGATACAAATTATGAACAACAAACATGCATCTATCAACAAGTGAATCTAAGAATCAAGTGAATAAATAATCTGGTGATCATAATAGAATCAAGGACATCGAAAGGGAATGGACTGACTATTTTTGGGGGGAATGGGGTGTGGGGGGTGCGGGATGAAACTAGACAGAAATCGTACACCTATGGATGAGGACAGTGGGGTGGGGGTTAAGGGTAGAGGGTTGGGTGGGAACCGGGTGGAGGGGAGCTATGTGGAGAAAATAGAGGAACAACTGTAATAATCTGAACCATAAAGAATTAATTTAAAGTAAAAAGAAATATGGGCTCACATAAAAAGAAGTCCTCATAACTTCTGGCTGTAAAAACCAGTGGGAATTGTGGCTGAGTGAGGAAGAGCTGCTGGAGTCCCAGCCAATTCCTCTTAAAAATCAGA
>NW_006282154.1:45548-46192 GCF_000327345.1 Myotis davidii | reverse complement strand
CCTTTTTCTGAGACATTCCCTCTCTCCAAACAGAGCCAGCAGGTGGGCACCACATCTGAGTCTCCATCAACCTAGCTAACACTGTCTGCCCTAACCTAGTGATTCCCTGAGACCCCACCCCACCCAATTGTGGGCCCATCCAAGACATTTCCAGTGGCTTTTCCATACAAATGGTCTCTCTTGCCTCATGCTTCAGACTTTCCTAAAACCTGTCAAACAAGCAGCGTCTGGCTTATGTATATGCAGTACCTCTTGCTAAGTGGCCCCAGGCCAACCACTAGTGGCTACTGGACTTGGTTTGCAGCTTGGCCTTTCCTGGGCAAGACAAGTAGCAGCCATCTGCAGATAACTTGGTAGCCCCAGGCAAGGAACATGTATTAACTGACCTTGCTCCTCCTGGGAGGCCCCAAACTCAGTATACCCGGTGCACAGCTTCAGATCACACCAGATTACCTCCCTACCATCTACACAAGAGCACACTGAATTGCAGACTCAGGGAACACCAAAGCCCCAGTGAAGCAAGTCCTGCTCTGTAGGATCAACTCCATTATAGTCACAGAAGTTACTCGCAGCCAATTCCTTCCAATGACACCAATAGTATTCATGGCTCCGCTACAGCAGCACAGTGCACACAGCACCAACAG
>NW_006282154.1:25562-36222 GCF_000327345.1 Myotis davidii | reverse complement strand
AAATCGTACACCGATGGATGAGGACAGTGGGGTGGGGGTTAAGGGTAGAGGGTTGGGTGGGAACCGGGTGGAGGGGAGCTATGTGGAGAAAATAGAGGAACAACTGTAATAATCTGAACCATAAAGAATTAATTTAAAGTAAAAAGAAATATGGGCTCACATAAAAAGAAGTCCTCATAACTTCTGGCTGTAAAAACCAGTGGGAATTGTGGCTGAGTGAGGAAGGCTGCTGGAGTCCCAGGCAGTTCTTCTTAAAGGGCTTGTACATGGACTTACTCCAACTCACTCCCTCTGAGTTCTAGTGCTGGGGGAAGCAGCTTGAAAGGAACCAGAAACATATGGGGAGGAACAGAACTGTTTAGTATCAGGCCGACAACTGAAGGGTTAGCTTTCTGCCAGAAAAGAAGTACTGGCAGAGGCCACTGTTCCTTTTTCTGAGACATTCCCTCTCTCCAAACAGAGCCAGCAGGTGGGCACCACATCTGAGTCTCCATCAACCTAGCTAACACTGTCTGCCCTAACCTAGTGATTCCCTGAGACCCCACCCCACCCAATTGTGGGCCCATCCAAGACATTTCCAGTGGCTTTTCCATACAAATGGTCTCTCTTGCCTCATGCTTCAGACTTTCCTAAAACCTGTCAAACAAGCTGCGAAGTGGCCCCAGGCCAACCACTAGTGGCTACTGGACTTGGTTTGCAGCTTGGCCTTTCCTGGGCAAGACAAGTAGCAGCCATCTGCAGATAACTTGGTAGCCCCAGGCAAGGAACATGTATTAACTGACCTTGCTCCTCCTGGGAGGCCCCAAACTCAGTATACCCGGTGCACAGCTTCAGATCACACCAGATTACCTCCCTACCATCTACACAAGAGCACACTGAATTGCAGACTCAGGGAACACCAAAGCCCCAGTGAAGCAAGTCCTGCTCTGTAGGATCAACTCCATTATAGTCACAGAAGTTACTCGCAGCCAATTCCTTCCAATGACACCAATAGTATTCATGGCTCCGCTACAGCAGCACAGTGCACACAGCACACACAGGGGTGCACCTGGAACACCCAGCTCCTATGACTGGGGAGGCTGAGCCAGGGCCCTACAGGACAAGGTCACTCTACCAAGTCCAGAAGATGTAGCAGCTCTACCTAATACATAGAAACAAACACAGGGAAGCAGGCTAAATGTGGAGACAAAGAAACAGGTTCTAAATGAAACAGGAGAAATTTCCAAAATAAGAACTAAATGAAAGGGAGGCAAGCAAGCTACCAGGCACATAATTCAAAACAATGGTTATAAGGATGCTAAAGGAACTTATTGAGTAAGAGCTTCACAGAACTTAGTGAAGTAGATACATTCTTTTAAAGATCAGAAAGAAGACAAGGATGTTTACTCTCACCATTTCTATTGAACTTGTACTGGAGGTTTTAGCCAGGGTAATTAGGAAAATATATATATATATATTTGCAGATAACATGCTATTGTATATAGAAAATCCTATATTGTATATAGAAATTCTTTTTCAACATCATGAAAAAGAACATAGAACCAGGCACATAATTCAAAACAATGGTTATAAGGATGCTAAAGGAACTTATTGAGTAAGAGCTTCACAGAACTTAGTGAAGTAGATACATTCTTTTAAAGATCAGAAAGAAGACAAGGATGTTTACTCTCACCATTTCTATTGAACTTGTACTGGAGGTTTTAAGTCAGAAATGAAGGATATACTAATTGAAATAAAGAATAACTTACAAGGAATTAACAGTACTGCAGATTAAGCTGGGAATCAAATCAGCAATTTGGAAAATAAAGAAGCAAAAACACTCAATCAGAACAGCAAAAAGAAAAAAAAGAATCCAAACCAACTGAAGAAAGAGTTGAGGAAGGATAGTAAAGCACAGAAAATTCCGTGGCAAGTGGAATGAGGCAACTGACAAGGATAGCTGAACAAACTGGCCAAGCAATTTATAGCCAGATACAAAAGGTCACCTTCCTAGAGATAACATCTAGACTTCAGTTATTTTTCAGTTCCAGTCCCAGAAAAGCAGCAAAGCCAGTTGGGCAAGGCCAGGACCAGCTGCAATGACTAATGAGACTCTGCCCTGGTGCTGAACAATCAATGGCAACCATGACCCTGAAAAGAATAGAAAAAGCTGATGAATACTCTATTGAGACCCTCCCCTAAGACTTTTCTAAACTCCCAGCCTTACACCATCAAAACGAAGGTCCTAGCACATGCTCTCCTTCCCAGAAGGATAACCACATCTTTCCCTTTCAAACCCTCTTTTCCTCCATCGGCATGCATCAACTAAACTGTAATGGACCCCACAAGACTTGCAACCAGGGGAGCAATGGGCAGAAGCAGCTAATCCCAGGCAAACACTGTGAACCTGTTTCCAAGGACCCCTCTCTTTGACTTTCCAGTGAGCTGACACCAGCCCAGCCCAGACATTTATTTCCTATAACATTTCTAGAGAGCCAAAGCAGCCCCTCCTAGGTTCTCCTATTGCTTCTTCTAGCCTAAGCCCTTCCTTCTTTCACTGTCGCTAACTTTAATAAATGTACTCTGAAAATCACCTGAACTTGTATTATGGAATCTTTTCTGTACAAAATCCAGAACCCACACACTACCAGCCAGCCCTAGGAAGAGTTGCTCTGGGCTGGACTCCTTTCCAGTAATAGTGTAAAGAGTCTCTGGCACAACTTCAAGTGTACCAACATTGCATCATGGGTGTATTGGAAGGAGAAGAGAGAGAGCAAGAAATTGAAAACCGCCAAAACCGGTTTGGCTCAGTGGATAGAGCGTCGGCCTGAGGACTGAAAGGTCCCAGGTTCGATTCTGGTCGAGGGCATGTACCTGGGTTGCGGGCATTTTCCCCAGTGGGGGATGTGCAGGAGGCAGCTGATCAATGTTTCTCTCTCATTGATGTTTCTGGCTCTCTATCTCTCTCCTTTCCTCTCTGTAAAAAATCAATAAAATATATTTTTAAAAAAAGAGAAAAAAAAAAGAAATTGGAAACCTATTTGAAGGAAAAAAAAGACAGAAAACTTACCTAACCTGGTGAAGGAAATAGATGTACAAATCTAGGAAGCACAGAGTCCCAAACAAGATGAACTCAGACACCCACACCAATACACATCATAATTAAAACGCAAAAGGTTAAAGACAAAGAAAGAATCTTGAAACCATGAAGAGAAAAGGATTAGATAGTTACCTACAAGGGAGCTCCCATAAGACTGTCAGCTGATTTCACAACAGAAATTTTGCAGGCCAGAGAGAATGGCAAGAAATATTCAAAGCAATGAAAAGCAAGAACCTACAGTAAAACCTCAATATAACAGACTAATTCAGGTGAGGAGGTGTCCATTAAAACTGAAAGTATGTTATATAATAAAGTAGCTTTTATGAATGCATATGTTAAAAAATTGACAAATTAGTTGATCTATTTTTACTTACGTAGAAACATTTGTGTAATTAAAATTAAGTATTTATGGAAAGTTTAATTTCAAAGAAAAGTTTTCTATATGTACTACAATAATTTTAAATTTATACTGAATAGGTCTAGTAAAAGTGTGCATTCACCAGTCACTGTTAGTAAACAAATGCACATGGCTGGGACATGGCTTAACACAAAAAGGAACATCAGCCAGCAGGAGTTAAAACTGCTGCCAACAGTCATACCATAAGACAACAGAACCAATTATCCCATATGATGTGGTGTGATCACGTTCTCATCACTCACCAAACATTGTTTACAGGCAGTGACTCTTGGATTATAGTTCTGGATATGTAATATTTATGTCAGTGAAATTACTACAGTGTTGTTTTTTTCCCCAACATATGACCTATTCACTAAAATTTGTAAAAGTAATAGTGAATTAATAACAAAAAAATAACCCGTTAATTTAATTATAAGCAAACTTTGGTTAAAAGCATTTAAAAATTAACAGGGTGTTAATTTTCACATACGACATACGAACTGGAAATTTTGTCTCTTAAATCCAAAGTGTGTTAAATCAAGGTCAGTAAAATCGAGGGTTTACTACATGTAAACCAAGATCACTCTACTCAGCAAAGCTATCAATTTAGAATCAAAGAACATATAAAGAGCTTCCCAGACTAAAGGTGTTAGTCACAACCAAACCAGTATTACATGAAATGTTAAAGCATTTTCTTTAAGAAGAAGAAGAAAAAAGATAACACATATGAACAATAATTGACAATGAGTATATATTTATCAACAAGTGAATCTAAAAAACAAAATAAATGAACAAGCAGAACAAAAACAAATTCACAGATATAGAGAGCATTTTTGACAGCTGCCAGATAGGAAGGAGACTGGGAGGATGGGTATAAAAGGTGAAGGGATTTAGAAGTACAAATTGGATGTTACAGAATAATCAGTGTGGATGTAAAGTTCAGAATAAAGAGTATAGTCAAGCCCTAACCAGTTTGGCTCAGTGTCCCAGGTTCGATTCCAGTCAAGGGCATGTACCTTGGTTGTAGGCACATCCCCAGTAGGGGGTGTGCAGGAGGTAGCTGACCAATGTTTCTCTCTCACCAATGTTTCTAAAACTCTATCCCTCTCCCTTCCTCTCTGTAAAAAAATCAATATATTTTTTTAAAAAAAGAGTATAGTCAATAATATTTGAATAACTATATTTGGCGTCATATGGGTATGAGTTCTATTAGGATGATCACTTGTAAATTATATAATTAATCACTGGGGTGTACACCTCAAACTAATATATTACATGTCAACTGTAATTGAAAAAAAAAAAGTATTAAAATGTGGGCGTAGGCCCTAGCCCAGTGGTCAGCAAACTCATTAGTCAACAGAGCCAAATATCAACAGCACAATGAATAAAATTTCTTTTGAGAGCCAAATTTTTTAAACTTAAACTATATAGGTAGTTTGCTTCTTCTTTGTAGCCATGTCAAACAGGGCACCTAAAAAAATGTTTCATTTTATAATAATAAAGCCATCAATACACAATAATTACAATTCTTAAATTGATGACAAATATACCTGTAGGATTTGCAGCTGGTTGGAAAAATACAGGTAACTTTATGCTTCAGGTAGGTACTTTTGTCACCTGCGCGTAATTTGCGGACTCAACTAGCACTAACCACTACACAATGAGACTGCTGATTGACTGGCTCACCCAACTCCTGCAGTGCATGAATCATGCGAGCCTCCCCAGCTGCTATCCCATGGCCCACCTGCACTGCATCTCCCGTCGCCCGACCTACCGACACCCCCCACTTCTTCTAACGCCACTTCTTGAAAATAGACTCGCCTAGGCCGAAATGACTTCTGCGCATGGGCCACGCACGAAGTTTCAATCGCACTGTACGTGCATGCCCACACATGGTATTTTGTGGAAGAGCCACACTCAAGGGGCCAAAGAGCCGCATATGGCTCGTGAGACGCGGTTTGCCGACCACTGCCCTTGCCAGTTTGGCTCATCGGTTCAAGTATTGGACTGCAGACTGAAGGGTCCCAGGTTCAATTCTGGTCAAGGGCACGTACCTCAGTTTCAGATCACGGCTCCAGGCAAGTGTGTGCAAGAAGGCAACATTGTGTCTCTCTCACATAGACGTTTCTCTCTCTGTCTCTCCCCTTCCCTTCTACTCTCTCTAAAAATCAATGGGAAAAAATATCCTCAGGTGAGTATTAACAACAACAAAAAATGGGGGCTTACATATTGCTTCTGCTACAGTAATAAGGCAAAGTTCTCTACTCTCCCTGAGCTTAGTAAAGGGTGTCAGGATTAATGATTGGGCTGCAAGGCCTAGCCTTCTAATTACTAATTCAGTTTCCAGTCATCAAAATCCTAAGAAATCACTACCTTATATGACAAATCAAGTTTTCTAGGCTTGGACAAGTACCACTTTTCACACTCCAAGAGGTTTTAAATTAATAAACTGGGATTTTGCTTTCTTATTCATCTCTTATGAATTTGATTAATATAAGTTTAATGACAAAGCAAATTCAAATAACCAAGTTCCTAAATAGAAAAAATTAAAGACAAAAGCATGGAACCATGGTAAAGCTATCAAGGAACTGAGAATAAATACCCCACGAGGCTCAAGCTGAGTGGTCAACTGGCTTCTCATTTTCAAGCTATCTCTTCATCCTCCAGTGTCCCTTTCACTCAGCTCTATTTCTGCATACTCTGCAGGAATGTCATCATTAACCCATCACATGGCAGCAGTCAGGTTATTCATCAAAGTTAATATAGGAAAAAGATTAGAACTTTTTTCTTTATCAACATTCAAAAAAGCCAAGGTACCATTTATATAGCAATCTCGAGAAAATTACCTGTTCAAGTACTCTCTTACACCGTTTCTTCTCATACATATTTATCCTGAATAAATCTTCAATGGGACGAGAATTTTGTGCATCAACAATGTTTCTACAAAAGAAATACAATTTAGCTTTTCATTTAAGAAACTGGACAGCATACAAAGGCCTGTTGGCCTCTTGTTTACTACAGAAATATATCTGAGTAAGCTTTTGTCCATGACAGAGAGAGAAAAGTGTGATTAATTAATTGGTGGATATAAATAACATGTTATATAAAGATGGTAAATATACTAACTGAGGTTTTTCTGGCTACCTCAAAGTAACAAAGTAATGCTATACATAAAATTCACTATTTTGAGATTCTTGAAAATATACCCTCTCAGTGAGTGCTAGGAGAGCTATTACAATAAAACAAGCCCATCTGTTAAATGCATAATAATCATGATTGATCTAAAGATGAAGTTTTACCTTATGCTAAATTTTCTGATTTATAAATATATAAGGGATTTAAAAATGCAAGTGCTATAAATAAACATCTTAGAGACTTTTTCATTTATGCAGAAGGGGAGAGTCCTTTTCTCTTTGGGCTTACATTCATTATAATCATGTATTAAATGCTGTGCTAGGTGTTTTTGCATACCTTATAGTATTTAAAGTTCACACACCCTATTAAGTAGGTGAGGTCCTTATTTTTACAATTGAGGAAAATAAGATCCAGAAAGAATAAGTACATATAAAGCCAAAAAAAGTTATCAGAATGTGGTAGAATCTAACTATAAATCCTATGACTTTATCAATGAGCCTTTCAAGTTATTCACAGTAGGGAGGCAAAGCAAATCATTAATATACAGATAAACCAAAATAATTAAACTTGATAAGCCCTGTTATTTTGTAAATTATAATCATATATAGTAAGCACACTAGATATTTTGATATAAGAATTCAGCATTATCCTTGCATAGATTTTATAGAGTTCCAATTACTAATATAATTCTGAGAGATTAACAAACACTGAGTTAAAGACACTTAAAAAAATTCTCCAAATTTTCTCCAATGAAGTAAAAAAAAAAAAGAAATACTTACGAAGCTAATAGTTCAAGAGCATGTAGTTTGTCTTTACTGAAGGTGAAACAGTTGAGTATATTGACCACTTCTGCTGGGTGAACAGCCACCATTTTCTATTAAAAATAATTTTAATTTGAACATGAGAAATTTTCAAGCCAGAAAATGCCATTTGGGGGAATGAATAACTAGTTAATGTTTATAATGTAAATATCTGAGGTGAAACCTGCTTTCTCAAAAGTAAGCCCTAACTAGTATCGGAATTAATCTTCGCCTTTCAATGTAATTACTTCAAATGAAGATAAGATATAAGTTCTCCTATGTGCTCTTTTTTAATCCATATTTCTCAATGTGTTCATCTATAGAAAAAAATAATTTACATGTACTACTTTCCTCAGAAAGGTTGGCTAAAAAGGATATTTACAAATATGGGAGATATATTGCTCAAAAAGTTAGGAAAAACTACATTTCTTAAAGTACAAGGTAAACCATCATCAGCAATTCCTAAAATGAGGTCCATGGTGCTATTCAGAGTTACTAAAAATGAGTGCTACAGTCAGACCAGTTAGAAAAAGATGGACTAACAGGTTTCTTTACTGCAGAACTCTCTTAAGTCTTATGTTAATGTGCATTGTGGCACCCCAAGTTTATATGGAATATTACATAACTTTTATTTGAACAAGGTTCCTTATTTTTGAAGAGCAGGTAGATTTGGCCAATTTAAAGATTTATGTTAACAGTGGAGGAAATCCAAAGCAAAGCCAATGTAAGATCACTTAAAATCAACACCCAACAGATTCCTAAATTTGGATCAGTAATTTTTAAATATTTTTATTCATGTACCACCAAAATAATTGGTAAAATTATATGTCCCTTTGCATGTTTTTAAATTGACATCTAAAAAATTACCAGAAGTGTAAATATTTGTAAAAGATTGATTTCCTTATTTATAAGTTTACTAGAGGTCCAGCGCACGAATTCATACAAAGGTGGGGTCCCTCGACCTGGCAAACAATCAAGGCCTATCAGGGAGGCTGGCGGACTGGAGGGAGGGACCGTGGGAGGTTGGCTGTGGGAGGGCACTGACCACCAGGGAGCAGCTCCTGCATGGAGCGTCTGCCCCCAGGTGGTCAGTGCATGTCATGGCGACTGGTTGTGTGGTCGTTCCAGTCCTTCAGTCATAATGGTCGCTTAGGCTTTTGTATATATTGATTATATATTTGTAAAAACCTTGGAACTCATATATGAAAATGTATTATGTAACCTAATCGTCAAAGTCAGTCTTTCAGGCTTTGTCAGAAAAGGTTGGGCTTAATTTAATTCAAGTAAAATCATTAAGTTGTGCCTGTGCTAACCTTCTCACCTCTGATTTTTAATTCTAAAGTAAGTAAATAAGCGAGCAGGCCTCAGAGCTATGTGATGAGTTTGTTAGCTTAATAAAATAAGCAAGGTCCTCGACAGTATTTCTTACAGAAGCTCTTGCCTTGCTCTCCCTCTCAGGAGACTGCATTGTCTCCTTGGCCCTTGGGGAAAGATCTTCATCCCTAGAAGATGGGTAGCTGGGTGAGATAACCACTTTTTTGTAAAGTAGAAAAAAAAACAATTGTTAAAAAAAAGAAGCACTAACAGACCCAGGCATTTTCTTAGGCAAATTAGTTTAGGAAGTTTAGGATCTATAGATTTCCTTAAAGCTACCCCTGCCTGGTACTCTACAAAAAACTTCCTATATAGCTAAACTAGAGGCCTGATGTGAGAAATTCATGCAAGAATAGGCCTTCCTTCCCCTGGCTACCGGCACCGGCTTCCTTCCAGCACCTGGACCTGGGCTTCCCTCGCAGCTCCAGCTTTGTCTGGAAGGTTGACCTAATAAGCATATTATGCTTTTATTATTATAGATATTGTCTAAATTTAGATGCCTCTATTAATCTAGGCTGTAGAACTGTGCAGTCCACACAGTAGACATTAGGTGCCTGTGCCTATTTAAATTCAATAAAAAAATACATAGTTCCTCAGACAGCCTAGCCAGATTTTAAGTACTCCAAGCCAAATGTAGCCAGTGGTTATTATATTAGAAAAGAGGCCCAATACAAGAATTCGTGCACGGGTGGGGTCCTGCTGGCCCGCCCCAATGGGAGCTGATCGGGGCTGGGACAGCAGTGGGAAGGGGAATAGGGAGGTTGGCCGGCCGGACCCGTGCCCCAGTTGGAGTGGTGGGGGCTGATCGGGGGGCAGGTTTGTGAAGGGGAGGGGCCGCAGGAGGTTGGAGGGGGCTGATTGGGGCCGTGATTGGGCAGGTTGGCCCCTGCAGTGTGCGTGATAGTGACCAGTAGTTCCAGTCATTCCATCATTCTGGTCGCTTGGATTTTATATATATACTAGAGCCCCGATACACAAAAATTTGTGCACTCGGGGGGTAGGGGGGTCCTTCAGCCCGGCCTGTGCCCTCTCGCAGTCTGGGACCCCTCGGGAGATAACGACCTGCTGGCTTAGGCCTGTTCCCGGGTGGCAGAGGGCAGGCCCAATCCCTAGGTGCAGCCCCTGGTCGGGCTCAGAGCAGGGCCGATTGGGGAGTTGCGGCAGGTTCTGTAGCCAGGTTTTGTCTCTAGGTTCTTCAGCAAGGTTCTCTCACTAGGTTCTGTGTCTTGTGGTCTTGTTCTCTTGCTAGGTTCAGTCTCTAGGTTCTGTTGCCAGTTTCTGTCCAGGATCTTTTGCCATGTTCCGTCTCTAGGTTGTGTCTAGGATCTGTGTGTACGTTCTTCTTCTGTCTAGGTTCTGTGTAGGTTCTGTCTTCTAAGTTCTGTCTCCTGTTGTCTTGTTACATCTATATTTATACCAGTTGATTCCAATCCCATCAACCTGCATTCCAAAGGCTAGGGCGTTTCCTATCTCCATTCCAGGGAGTAAAGACTATGTACCTAAGCATGACTGTTCACAGTCAAACTGATCAATTACCCGCCTGGCAGTCAAGAGGTTCTATTCCCTCCCTAACTTCAGGGGAAAATCCCTATCTGGGGAAACAACCTTTCTCAGAGAGGTGACCCTGCTCAAAACACATAGTGCCAAGAAGGCAACCAAACATACCAAGAACAGCATGCCATATATGCCAGGTCCCTTGAAACAGCAAGGATGGACCGGCTCCCGGCACTTAGAGAAATGGTAAAAGCATTGGAAGAGCATCAAGAGGCCTCCAGATTTGAGTTCTTCCATTCTTTCATACTTCGCCAATCCCATTTATGCCCAATCAATCAAAAATAAAGTCTCACAGATTGTTCATAAGATTACTTAACAAAT
>NW_006282154.1:16202-24617 GCF_000327345.1 Myotis davidii | reverse complement strand
TGGGGAACCTGGCATCCTCCGTCACTGAAGCAAGCAAGCCTCCTGTTCGCTTCAAGCTGCCTGGCTGCCGGCCGCTATCTTGGCTGGCAGTTAATTTGCGTATCACCCTGATTAGCTAATGGGAAGGGTAGCGGTGGTATGGCTAATTACCATGTTTCTCTATTATTAGACAGGATATAGATAGTGCAGTTATAAAACACTTCTACCATGGCTAAAAGTTCATTTGGACAGTATTGGTCCAAAGAATGTAAGTTTAAAACCATTTGACTACAAAGGGTGAAGATATCTAAAAGTAGAAGAACGTGCATAAAATACTTAGAAATTCAAATCCTATGTTTTGCTTACTGATAAACATTTTCTCCTCCAATCAGCCAATTAAGACTCTATGGTATTTGATCTTAGAATAATGGTGCACAATTTAATAGTACAGTATACATGATTTAAATTTATACTGAGTTTTAATTTTTTACGTTATTCTGAATTATAAAAGTAAAATACAATGTAGGATCACTTTTTAAAAATACAAATTACAACTTGAGATGAATTATAGAAAATTAGGGGAGAATCCAAAATACTTAAATTCTATATTCTAAGGAAAAAATAACTTACTTACATGTTGTAATGCTTTCATTGCTTTCAACTGAGGCTCAGCCCAGGAGAAATATCTCAGTAATTCAACCACCTGAAAGTAAATAAGTAATTTAGCTCTAATGACAATGTGTTTGCAAAATTTTCTGCAAGGTTTATTTCAGTATTTTCAATTACTATTCAAAATGTTCTGCATGGGCCCAGATGATGAGGAGTAAGCATGGCACCAGAGTTTAGACTGTGTTAATAGAATAACTACATGCAGCTACTTCACATTAACTGAAATAAAATCAAATAAAAAATTCAATTCCTCACTGGTATAAGACATATTTTAAAGTTCTCAATAACCATATGAAGCTGGTAGCTACCATAATGGATAGTAAAGACAGAGAACTTTCCTATCATCACAGAAAGTCTTGAAAAGCACTGGTTTAGAAGTAAAGAATAATATAAGATACTAGAGGCCGAATGCAAGAAATTTGTCATGGGGCTTGGCCCCCGGCTCCCTAGGCAGCGGGAGGCCTCTGCCTCTGCCTTGGCCCCTGCCGTTGTCTTGTGCCCAGGGGCCTCTGCCTCTGCCTCTGCCTCTGCCCCAGCCCACAGCAGTTTGGTCAAGAAGGATGCCCAGTCTAATTAGCATATTACATTTTTATTATTATAGATAGAAAAACTAAAGTACATAAAGAAAAGGAAGGTTGGAAAAGTACTAGATAGAGACAAAATGTTAGCTTTTGGATATCTATATATATAAAAGGCTAAGTGTCCATCCATTCAACCAGTAGCTATAACGTGCACTGACCACCAGGGGGCAGATGCTCAATGCAGGAACTGCCATGACACGCACTGGCCATTTAAAAATAAACGGCACCACAGATATGGCACCGACAAACCAACACTCATTCGGCTTCCCCTAAGTGGGACACAGGCCCTGCCACCACCCTGAAGCGACACCCCACCAAATCACAGCCAACACTTCCAAGATCCCAAGGCACAAAATGGGCCCACAGCCCAGCCCAGCAATGATAGCTGTGGGCACCAGGTAATGATGTCACGTAGCAACGCCCAGGTTCCTCTCCCTAGCGACTAGCATCCTTGGAGTTTCCTCTGCCCAGGAACCCGACTTGCTTTATAGCCAGGTGCAAACATTTTACAGTTTAACCAAAGGTTTGTGAAGCATTTTCTTGTGCCTCATCTCATTTGATCCTCACATAAGTCCTGGAGTAGATACATAGGAGACTCGGTAGAATCCTATTTTCTTTTCATTAGCAAGACGCGAATAGCAATATTAAAATATTTCTTCAAATTAATTTCCTTTCAATGTGCATGAATCTGTGCACTGGGACAATAATGATATATTATGATATATTATGAATGGAAATATTTAAAAATTTAATGCAGATCAGTCTTAGTCAATCACAAAAGGGTATTCAGTGGTGCGGTTTAGTGTAGGTCCACTAACTTCGACTCTATTACTTGAATCTGGAGGGCATAATATTCATATTTATATCACAGATCTATTCCCTAAAAAATGTAAGAATCACCAGGAATTACTCCCAACAGCTTCTAAATGGCAGATCATTTTGAGGGAGGCTCTCTCATCCGCCATCACTAGTGAATTACAAACAAATGAGGGTGATATTGTGAGATAGCTAGTAAGAGGTGAGAAGAGTATCAAGATCAGAATATTACAGTCTCTATACAGTCACTACAACCCTGGTTAAATGCCCCAAGACACTCTGGGGGGTGGGTGGGGGTGACTCAGGAAGAGAGGGTAATAAAATCTGGGTTAATGAATTATATTACTACTAGTAGCCCAGTGCACGAAATTCACGCCCAGTGCCCTCAGCCCATCCTGCACCCTCTCCAATCGGGGACCCTTTGGGGGATGTCCGACCACCGGTTTAGGTCCGATCCCACAGGAATCAGGCCTAAACCGGTGGTCGGACATCCCTCTTGCAATGTGGGACTGCTGGCTTCTAACCGCTCACCTGCCTGCCTGCGTGACTGCCCCTAACCCCTTTGCCTGCCCACCTGATCGCTCCTAACCTCTCTACCTGCCTGCCTGATCGCCCCCAACTGCCCTCCCCTGCCAGCCTAATCGCCCCTAACTGCTTCTGCCTCAGACCCCACCACCATGGCTTTGTCTGGAAGGAAGTTGGACGTCTGGAAGGTGGCCGGTTGACCCGGTCTAATTAGCACATTACCCTTTTATTAGTATAAATTATTAGTATAGATAGATTATATAGGATAGGATTGCTTAAATGGAGGCGGGGGGAAGCCTTTTTCAGGAGGAGGAGATGCTCTTGGCAGACAAAAACATGTAATCCCTATGTCTGGACTGACAGCCAACCATATGCACTACACTGCCAAAGCGGTCATTAAAAAATTGAACTGCTTTCTTACACCTTACATCAAACATCTGTTGCTCTTAAAAACCCTCCTCAGCCCCCACCTTATGTTCTGCCTTCACAGTTCACCCAGATTAGGTTCTGATTGGTCAGTTTCTATGCCAGTCAGCATCTCCGGACTATCTCTGGGCCTGATCAAAGAGGCGGGGTTGATCAGCAGCCCCAGGGAGGCCCCAAGAGAAACAGAGGCGCGGCTGCTGGTGAAACCAGGAGAGAAAGAGAGAGGCAATGGCTGGTCAACAGCTGCCACTGAGGCTGCAGATCAGACCCTGCCTCTCTGCAGGCCTCTCTCCAGGCCTAATCTGCAGCCCCCTCGGCAGTCAGTACTAGGTCGCCATGGCAACCCAGCACTGACTTCCAGTGTTAATGGATCCTGGCTCTTTATATATATAGATGAGTTCCTGAAAATATATTATGGTCTCAATGTGGTATGAGCAGAAGAATAAAAATACTTTTTACTCCTTATAAAGAGATACAAAAATTGAAAATAATTTGTTAAGAGTATATGTCTTTACTTTATAGTAATGTTTTTACTTACAGTAAGTACTACCTGGCACTTTACCAGTCATAAAACCATACGTATCATGTCTGATATAGGAAGAAAAATCTTTACTATACAAAGTAGCCTTAGAAAGTGGCTTAATAAAATTTTCAATGACTTTAGCAAAGTAGAATAAGCACCAAGAGAAGTTTTCTACAAAATTTCACATATGCATATGCAAAAGAAGAAGAAAAGCTATTACCTATGAAAAGCTGTAAATCTTTCCAAAACATTAACACTCATTAAATAGGCAGCAACACATGCAAGTCTTAACGTCACTTTTTAGAATTTAGGAGGCAAAACTTCTACAGGCTTAAGCTTCAAGCTTCACGCTTTGAACATGTTGAGAAACAGATGAAAAGTTGGAACATTTACTGACTCAATCTATAGATACTACATACATTGTCTACCTTATTTATGCTCTAATCCTTTCCGACAACCGTTCTCCAGATGTACATTTCTATTTTTGCCCTAGTTTTCTATCAAGTATTTTCTAAATGTTATTCAGGAATCTGGACTTTCAATGTACGTGTGTGTATATACATGCATGCATATTTTTAAAATTAGCAAACTCTCCCTAAAGTTAGGTAAAACATTTTTACTAAACTGTCATTGGTCTTCTGGCAGTTATAGAAATTACTTATTAGACAGTAATTAGACACTATTTTTTTTCTTATTGCTAAAATTTTTACTTAGTGGATTCATATAAAAAAATATTTCACCACTTATTCAAGTTTTCTTTTATAATATGCAGTGAATTTTGCAATTAACTTAAAAATGCAACCCAAACTTGAGTATATTTATGACTAGAAGTTTATAAATTTATTTATGATATTGTGCCCAGAATGACAAACACTTTGAACTGATTTTTTTTTAAACACTGCATTTTAAAATCATGTTAGCATATTGTGGTGAAAGAGGGTATGTTTATAAAATACCCAAGCTATAAATTCTGTAAAGTTTTCTACTAAAACTGAAAGCTTCTGAAGTTCCTTAATAAATATAGCAACAACATAAAAGCAATTCTGACTGGACCAGCAGGTAAATAGACATTAACCAGAACATCATGTGAAAAAAAAAGAAAGAAAAAGACATTTGATTAAACAAATAGAGGAATACCTGTTCACTAGAGAAATATCCATGCACATATTCAATTGCTTTTAATTTGTATTCTGTCAAAACAGCCTAAGAAAAAGAAAAACAGCATTATTATATGTAAGCAGAAGAGTAATATGTATACAGCAAAACTATCTAAGCTACTCAAACAGTGGAAATCTTCAGCCCAGCATGCAGAGTCAGCTAAAGTCACTGTGGTGACATGACATTCTATCTTTCCAGGTTCCATGCTTCAAGGGGTACACTGAGACAGTAGGAAAACTTTCTGGGCCTCCCTACTCACTCCTACAAAAAAAGGAATTATAACAGATAGGATTTGACATTAATAGAAATTATACATAGAATTTATGTACTAGTAAATGTAATTAGATTTTCTAAACATCCCAAATTCAACCAAGTTGTCATTTTTAAGAAGATTAAGTGTATCAGATATTACCCATGCGTTAATTATTTATTCAGCACCTATTATGTCAAGGCTCTCAATCTTTCTGTGGGGATATGAGAACCCAAGTAGCTAGAAGATTCTGAATTCAATCTATGCACCTGCCAAAAACTGGCAGTGTGGCTTTTGAGAGGAATATTATCCTGAGAGCCTCCTTACCCATAAAATGGAATAGCATTCATTACTCACTTCAGAGTTATGATTAAAATAGTCAATAATAGATCTGACATATAATAGGTATTCAGTAAGAGATGGTTCCTATCCTCATGTGGCATCTACCAATGGGAAATTCAGAGGGAAGTCCAGTGGCCTCAACCAGCATTATCTAGAGCTGATTGAAATCAGATAAGCTCTCTTTGCGACTATTTTCAGAGTTTATAGATGAAAACACTAGATTACCATAATTCGGTAACTATTAGTCATTAAAAGTTAACTAATCCCTTTGCTTTTACTATAAAACAATGTTATATGTACTTTCCACATATGTTTTTGCTAGCAGAAAATACTATGGCCAATCAAGTAAGAAAAACATCCAAGGTCTAATTTTTATTGAAATGGGGAGGGAGAGAAATGGCATTCTGGATAATGTACGCTTGGGAGTTTAATTATCATTATCATTACTGAACACAGTCAAAAGCAAGTTTCTGGACAAAACCCTAGATTGCGTTGATGCCAAAACATGTCTCGATTTTTTCATCAGTACCCCATAGGCATGGCTGTATCACCAGGCACAACAGCATAGCACTGTGGAGTTAGACTGCCTTAGTTTGAATACTGGACCACAACACCCTTCCACCCTTCCCCCTTCCCATCTGGATAACTGAGCGAACTAGCTAACCTCACAAAGACTAGGTTTGCTATCTGTAAAATAAAGAGTATAGTTCTTACCTACACCTAATGGATTGTTAGCAGGTTCAAGTCAAATAGTGCATACAGTGCATGGAAAAAGTGCTTAAAACAGACTTACATAGTAGGTACTCACAGTACTATTCTTACTTTCTGTTTGAAGAGCAAATTTAACATTGCCTTTCCCCCTACTATCTTTCTTTCCTAATGTCTTTGTACATGCCTTTCTCTCTTACTGACTGTAGTGACAGTCATTATTACCTATAAACCTAAGGTGACACTCAGAAGAGATTACCTGGTTTACACTGACTTACATTTACAAAGTCTGAGAGTAACTTTAAAAAACCAATAGTAATTCTCATATTTAGATATGCCTATATTTTTATCCCATTTTAATAGACTAAGACAATATTGTTGCATCTAATTATTTGGCATAGACAGCAAAGACATCTTGATTGCAAACCAGAAACAATGACTTAAGTTGCTATCTTGTGTGAACATGAATTCCATCTTTGAGAAACTTGTTATTCCCCTCATTAGTATTTACTGTATGATCTTTTCACAACCTAGGAGGGAGAGAATATGCAAAGCACCCTATAGCTTCCAACAGTAGAAATCTACTGGTCTACCTCAATGCATAAATTATTTTCTCATAAACAGTAGTTAAATACCAGCTCATGAACAAATTGTGGCAAATTCTAAATATAGAGTTAGCAAGCTGATACTTTATTGCAAATCTTATTTGGACAAACTGGGTTTGTGAAATCAGAAATTTCATTCAAAAAAGAAGATTCAATATTGCCGAATATGTAAATTTCACCTCACATGCAAATTGGAAAAAGAAAAATGAGTTATAAAGAGTGACGAAAAACAACATTTTGCTTTATAGATAAGAAAAACAGCATATCCACAGGCAATTTAATTAACAATTTCGTAAGCTGAAACAAATAACAAGCACCAGAGCACACAGTAACAAATCTTTCCAAGTCAACCAAGGGTCTTAAAGGTATGGAAATATGGAGATAACTGCCTGGGAGTTGTAAGCAATGGACCCTCTATTGCAATGAGAATGTTACAGGAAGTACCTCTAATTCTACTTAGGCAAACTGTTTTTTCTGGGTTTGAAGTAGTTATGCTCAAGGCTAAATTTCAAATTTTTTTTGCTGTCTGATTCATTCTGGGAAGTAGGCTATATACAATGGTTTCAAAAAGGAGCAAAAACTTGGAAAGCAAGAGAAAAAAGTTTTGGAATTCAAGTTATTGAAGCCCATTCCTAAGGGTATGACTTTAAACTTAATAGCACACTTTTCATTAAGGCACAAATTTTGTCAGGCCGTGTGCCAATTCTCAGATTTTAAAAATCAGTCATGGTAATAACAACCACTACTAAAGGAATGTTCTACACATTTGCTCTAGCGTTCAATGTCTTATGTTACTAAAAGATGAGGAAATCGGTTCAGAAATAGTAAGTCACAGTAAATCCAAAAGTACAGAGCCGTGAAATGTATCAAGACATAAGGTCCTACACTATATAGTGATTAAAATTCCAACCAATTTTGCAATCCTAAAACCAGTATTTTACACAATCTGCACAGTAGCTCAACGAGAATAAACCATGAGAATTCGTAGCTAATAAAATGATTTAAAGAATAAAATGTAATTACCTTTCTAATTTCATCCAGCACCATTTCAAAGGACTTTTTGTCCATCTTGACTACTCTCTCGACGTGGTTTTAACAGTTATACTTTCAATTACAAAACGTTCGTCAGCTCTGAGGTAAAAATGTTTATAGTTGAGGAGGAAAAAGACGTCAGGAGCAGGAGAAAGGATGAGAAGAGGTAGACTACTTAAAACTCTGAAAAAAATTCTAAAAATGGAGACTTACAAAGACTTTATTTATTTTTTAAAAAGCATCAGGCTTCCCCAGCTTTTCACACAAAGCTTCAGGACACTTTGGAGAAGAGCCGGGTCCTTTCTGAGCCCCGCTGGGAAACCCGGGTTTCTGCAGCCAGAGCTGAGCGTGGTTCCCGGCAGCCGAAGGGCCGGTGCCGCAGGGGGAAGGCCTCGAAGCCGCTTTCCCGGGTGAAGCCGCAGGGAGAACAGTCCCCCGAGCCCCGAGTCCCGCGGGCGGCGAGGAGAGGTACCGGCCTCTCCGCCCGCACAAACACTCCAGCCCACGGCCCTCACCACCGCGAACCTGGACTCGCGGCCCAGCTCGCGCTCATTCCAGCAGCTCCGAAGGACACTTGGGTTCGCGCAGCCCGGGTAGCAGAAGGCTGGCAGGCTCTTTGTTACCAACTGCCTCAGCTTCAGGGAGCGGGCCGGCGGCCGGAGGGCCCCGGGAGCCGAGCGAAGAGAGGCACGGTTTCGGGCAGGAGGACTCCGGAACCCCGCAGTAACCACGCGGCCAGGAGCCCTTCCCGATTACCCTTACAGCTCCCACCGGCTCTACTGGGCCTGCAACGAAACTGCC
>NW_006282154.1:7994-16090 GCF_000327345.1 Myotis davidii | reverse complement strand
GCCAACGGAGGGGTCCTTGTGTGGGAACATAGGTATCCGTGACGTGTGCCTGAATTCCTCAGAATCAGATGCAGATGACACCCTTCGCACAACCTGGAAGCCATTTTTTGAGGGCCACACCCTATATCTTGGGTTTGTGTGTGCTAGCTTCTGATTGGTCAATCTTAATTTCAAAAACAGGATCGTCAGTCGTTATGGCAGAGATATGGGCGCCCTTGGCAGACAGAAGATGTCTTCAGCGTAGGACCGCTTTCCCAGAGGGGCGGGGTTGGGTTGGTCACTGGGTCAGCCCGAGGGCACGTGACATGGAGGCGGGGACGCAGGAAAGCTCCAGAATCCCAGGTCGAGTGCTAACAGTCTTTCGCCCACTCTGTGCTCCTTTCCGGTTCTCAAACCCCAAGCGTCGAGGAAGGGAGGTTGGCGATAGGAGCCTGAGTCCGGAGGCCGGGCCGTCTGTGTGCTGCAAAGAACCGAGTGGACCCGAGGCTGTCTCAGCCTCCTAACGCCGGCAGAAGCTCCTCGTCGCGCTTCCTGTTTCGTCATGGCGAGATTCTGGCTGTGCGCGGGCTGCACTGTCTTTTTCCTTGCATTTCTGAATTTACATTCGCGCTTTTCTGGCTCTTCGGTGAGTTGAATAGTGAAGAAGAAATTGATGCTTGTGGTATGGATAGCACTTGGGAGGCGATGCTTCCCTCTGCAATGGAGGTGGTGCACTAGCTTGTCTCAAACGGGGTGTGGGTGAGGGTGGTTGAGCGGAACCCTGAGGTGTTGTCTTGTCTCTTAGTTTTAAAATGTTAGTACAGAGGGTTCCTAACTTATGATTTTTCTACTGTGGGGTAGTGCAAAGGCGATACCATTCAGTAGACAGTACTTCCACGGGCTAGCACTATGCAAGCCTGCTACTCTCTCCTGATGCTGGACAGGTCTCAGCCACGCGATCAGGAAGACAAACAATTGATGCTATACACTGTGTTGTCAGCTTTTTGGGGGCGTGGGGGAGATATTGTATTTTCGGATCCCATCATGTTTATAAACACATACCTGTGTCTTCTGCTTCTGGTGAGAAGAGAAAGGCTTCGTGAGATGAAACTCAAGATAATTGCCCAACTATAGGATAATGTGTGTTCTGAGCACGTTTAAAGTAGGCTAGGTTATGAGCGATAGGTTACCTATAGTAATACATTTTTTAAATTCTGATGGACTTATCGGGATGTAAATCGAGGAGCATCTGTATATGGTGTATTCTCTTCTTTCTCACCTACCACTACAGCCTCAAAGACTTTACAGATTTGTATTTTGGTCGACTTGGTCTTTAAAAGTGTAAGACCATTCCTTCCCAAACATTTCTGACTTCTGTGGATAGAGGTGTCAAGGTATGCTTAGAAAGTAAGCTTTTTTTTGCTTTTTCAACCTAGACTGTAAACTGAATCTTAATCTTATGACTTTATTTAAGGTTTTAAGAGAGTTTATTTTTCAAATTTCCTGGAGAAGTGAGGAAATTCTTTACAAGCTGGATGTGGGTTGGCCTAAGCATTCAGAGTACTTTACTGGAGCGACATTTTGTGTTGCAGTTGACTCCCTGAACGGACTACTTTACATAGCCCAAGTAAGTAAAATGGGGATTTTAAAAAACAGCACATGAATACAAAAGGAGCAACAGCCTGTTTTATTGTACTAAGTCATATATGTTTACATCATGCCAGTTATAGAATTTGTTTTTTTTAAATTGCTTTGAAGTGAATATATGACTTTGAATTTGATAGATATTGTCTTAGGTGTTGAAGCTGGGTTTGTAAATGTTAACAAAATTCTTTGATTAACTTTACTTTTTGTTTCTCTCTCCCAAAATAAAGATTACTTCCTTAAAACTGACCTTATCTAAGCAATTATTTTTGTATACCTTCAGAGAGGGGATAACATCCAAAAGGTACTAGTGTTCACAGAGGATGGATATTTCCTACGAGCTTGGAATTACACAGTTGACACACCTCATGGTATGTTTGCAGCCAGTACACTGTATGAACAATCCATTTGGATCACGGATGTAGGAAATGGTATGTGTATTAGCATCTATTAAATTAGCTTGTTAAAAATTATATCTTTGCCCATGTTCTTTTTCTTTCTTTTCTTTTTAATCTCCACTCGAGGATATTTTTCCATTGATTTTTTAGAGAGAGTAGAAAAGAGAGGGAAAGACAGAGAGAAATACCATTGTGAGAGAAACACATTCATTGGTTGCCTCCTGCATGAGCCAACCAGGGCCCAGGCCAGAGAGGAGCCTGCAACAAAGGTACATGTCCTTGATTGGAATCAAACCCGGGACTCTTCGGTCTACAGGCCATGCCTCTATGCACTGAACCAAACCGGCTAGGGCACTTTGCCCATGTTCTTGTTTGCATGTTTTAAAATCAGAGTTGCCAAATGTAATTATGAAATCACGTATTATAGAAATATATTGTACTTCTGTAGAATTAAGACATTTAACAAGGAGGCTATCATTATTATCATCTTTCCTTTAACTTTATAGGAGCCTTTTCAAAATGTATATTATATTTTTTCAATCGAAGTTTACTTTTAGTATTATTTTGTATTGATAGGTGTACAGGATAATGATTAGACAATCATATACATTAAAAATTGTTCATCCTGATATTTACAGTACCCACCTGGCACCATACATAGTCATCACAATATTATTGACTATATTCCCTGTGCTGTACCTTACATCCCATACTATTCTGTAACTAACAATTTGTACTTGTTAATTCTTTCACTTTTTTAAAATTTATTTACTTATTTTTATTTATTTATTTATTTATTTTATTGATTAAGGTATTACAAATGTGTGGTTATCTCCCCATTGCCCCCCAACTCCTTCACTTCTTTAACCCAGTCCCCCAATCCCCCTCCCCTCTAGAAAACACCAGTTCGAGCTCTGTGTCTATGAGTCTGTTTCAGTTTTGTTTCTTCCTTTATTTTGTTCTTTAGATTCCATATATAAGTGAAATCATATGGTATCTGTCTTTCTCCATTGACTTATTTGACTCTGCATAATACCCTCTATAATGTATCCATTCATGCTATTGCAAATGGTAGGATTTCATTCTTTTTTATGGCCCAGTAATATTTCAGAGTGTGTGTGTGTGTATGTATATATATATATGCACCACGGCTTTTCTTTTCTTATTTTTTCATATATTTTTATTGATTTCAGAGAGGAAAGGAGAGAGAGACAGAAGCATCAATGATGAGAATCATCGATCAGCTGCCTCCTGCACACCCTACACTGGGGATCAAGCCTGCAACCCCGGGCTTGTGCCCTGACCTGCAATCAAACAGTGACCTTCTGGTTCATACATCAGCTCTCAACTGCTGAGCAACACCAGCCAGTCATGCACCACAGCTTTTTTATCTGCTAGACCAGTGATGGCGAACCTATGACACGCGTGTCAGAGGTGACACGGGAACTCACTTTTTTGGTTGATTTTTCTTTGTTAAATGGCATTTAAATATATAAAATAAATATCAAATATATAAATCTTTGTTTTACTATGGTGGCAAATATCAAAAAATTTCTATATGTGACACAGTGCCAGAGTTAAGTTAGGGTTTTTTCAAAATGCTGACATGCCAAGCTCAAAAGGTTCGCCATCACTGCACTAGACTATTGATGAGCATGTGGGTGGTTTTCATATCTTCCATATTGAAAGTAACACTGCAATGAACATAGGAATGCATATATATTTTTTGAATTAGTGTTTTGGGTTTCTTTGGATAAATAACCACAAGTAGAATCACTGGGTCATAAGCTAGTTTAATCTTTAATTTTTTTCAGAAACCTCCATACTGTTTTCTATAGTGGCTGAATCATTATGCATTCCCACCAACAGTGCATGAGGGATCCCTCTTCTCCACAACCTCACTATGTTAGGTTATTTATGCTAGGTTATTGTATGTTAACTTATTTATGATAGCCATCCTAATGGGTGTTGGGCAACAACATGTGGTTTAAATTTACATTTCTTAGATGATTAGTGACTTTGACCATCTTTTCATATGTGTATTGCCATCTGTTTGTCCTCTTTGGAGATATGTCTGTTCAGTTCCTCTACCCATTTTTTAATTGGATTGTTTCCTTGGTGTGGAGTAGTATGAGTTCTTTATAAAATTTGGATATTAACCCCATATTGGCTTTATCATTGGCGAATATCTTCCATTTAAGGTTGTCTTTTTTATTTTCTTGATGGTTTCTGTTGCTCTGCAAGAACTTTTTATTTTGATGTAGCCCAAGCATGTCAGACTTGCGGCCTGCGGGCTGCATGAGCCCACAATGAAATATATTTGCAGCCCAGTCACTATAACGGTATGTAAGAAACGTTTTAATAATTATTTCGTAACTTAATTTTTACAACATCCTGTTATACATAATTATTAATAATGAACTACTACGTTCGCTAATGACTGATTATCATAATCGTGTTGCATTCAGCGCCTTACGCGCAGGCACACCATTTCTCTCCACTAATACTAGCAGCGAATATTTTAGCAGCCCATTGCCACGACATTAGTCTTCTACTGACTTGTTTGATGTGCACAACAGGAAATATTTCACTTTCGGAGAACAAGAAAAATAGGTTTATTTGTGTTACACTTATTAGTTTGTATAGTTATTCATTGTCTGGTAAGTTAATATTCAAGAAAAAATACTAATTTTTATTAAAATGTTCTATTTTATGTTAATGATTACTCATTTATTTCAGTCCTTTGTCTTCAGCATGTCTCTATAGAAATAAACCTACATTTCTATGAAAATTGAAGCTTTTGTTTTTTTGCGGCCCACATAAACTTAAACCTTGTTTATTTGGCCTATGTTAGCCTTTGAGTTTGACATGCTTGATGTAGTCCTATTTGCTTATTTTTTCTTTTGTTTCCCTTTCTTGAAGGAGATATATCAGAAAAAATATTGCTAAGAGAAATGCCTAAGATTTGACTTCCTTGTTTTCTTCTGGCTCTTTTATGTTTTTGAGTCTTACGTGTAAGTCTTGAATTTATTTTAAGTTTATAGTGTAAGAAGGTGGCCTAGTTTTACTTTTTGCAGGTATTTGTCCACTTTTCCCAACACCATTTATTCAACAAACTGCCTTTAGCTCATTGTACATTCTTGCCTCCTTTGTCAAATATTATTGACCATATAGATGTGGGTTTATTTCTAGGCACACTATTCTGTTCCTTTTATCTATATATCTGTTTTTATGCCTTTACCATACTGTTTTTTATTACTGTAGCCTTGTAGTATGGTTTCATGTCAGGTGGTTCAGTACTTCTAAAGTTGTTTTCTTTCTCAGGATTTCTGGGGCTATTCGAGGTCTTTTGTGATTCCATATAATTTTTGGATTATTTGTTCTAGTACTGTGAAATATGCCTTCACCACACTATTGTCTGTGTCATATCCTATCTAATAATAGACAAACATGGTAATTGACCATACCTTCCCCAAAAATATTCAGGAAGCATCCTATCTAATAATAGACAAACATGGTAAGTGACCCTACCTCCGCTATGCCTCCCATTGGCTAATCAGCGCGATATGCAAATTAACCACCAACAAAGATGGCGGCTAATTTGCATACTGCAGGCAGGGCGGGACAGCGCAGCTGCCAGCGCAAGCCGCCATCCCGGGCCACAGGCTGGCCCCAGAAGTCACCCAGAAACTGGTGATCAGGGGGAGATGGGGTTCCCCTGCCCAGGCCTGACACGTCTGGCGGTGTGTCAGGCCTGGGCAAGGGGCTGATCTGGCGATCGGAGGGTGATGGAGGTCGACACTTCGGGCCGAGGCGTCAGGCCTGGGGGGGGGGCGGAGCTGGCAATCGGAGGGGTCTGAGAGTCCCGTGCCTCTGGAGGAGGCGTCAGGCCTGGGCAAGGGGCCAATATGGTGATCGGAGGGTGATGGGGGTCGAAGCCTGTGGCTGAGGTGTCAGGCCTGAGTGAGGGTGGAGCCGGTGATATTCTTAGTAACTTGGATAATAAGAATCCAAAAAGGTGATCTAGGGTTTTTCACCACACTCCTGGCAAAAAAAAGCAAGGTCCGCTGCTGGAGGGCTAAGAAATGTCATATCCTGCCCTAGCCGGTTTGGCTCAGTGGATAATGCCTTGATCTGCTGATGGCAGGGTCTGAGTTCAATTCTGACCAAGGGCATGTACCTAGGTTGCAGGCTCCTCCCTGGCCGGAGCCCAGGTCAGGGCTCATGCAGGAGGCAACCAATCAAACACCTCCCACAAAGGGAGGCCAGACTGCGACTTAGGCCGTATCCCCAAGGGGAGCAGGGAGAGGGCCTAAGCCATCACTAGGACATCCCCTGAGGGCTCCCAGTATGTGAGAGGGGGCAGGCTGGGCTGAGGACACCGCCCCCGCCCCGGAGTTAACAAATTTTGTGCACCGGGCCCCTAGTATGCATATAAGTTCCCTGGATAAACACTCCCCACTCACTCTCCCACCCCCTGCCTTCCCTCTGAAATTTGTCAGGCTGTTCCATGTTACTGGATCTATTTTGTTCATTAGTTTATTTTGTTCACTGGATTCCACACATGAGTGAGATCATGTGATACTTATTTTTCTCTGACTGGTTTATTTTGCTTATAATACTCTCCAGGTCCATCCATGCTATTGCAAATGTTAAGAAGTTTTTTCACTTTTACAACTTTATAGTATTTCATTGTGTAAATGTACCACAGCTTTTTAATCCACTCATCTGCTGATGGGCATCTGGTCTGTTTCCAAATTTAGCTATTATGAATGGTGCTGCTATAAACATGGGGGCTAATATATTCTTCCTGAAAGTTGTTTCTGGTTGCTTAGGATATATTGCTAGGAGTTCCATTTTTTATTTTTTGAGGAAACTCCATGCTAGTTTCCATAGTGGCTCCACCAGTCTGCATTCCCACCCGCAGTGCATGAGGGTTCCCTTTTCTCCACATCCACGCCAACACTTGTCATTTGTTGATTTGTTTATGATAGCCATTCTGACAGCTATGAGGTGATACCTCATTGTCATTTTGATTGCATATCTGGGATAATTAGTGACTTTGAGCATTTTTCATATGTCTCTTGAATATCTGTATGACCCCTCTAGAGAAGTAGCTATTTAGGTTCTTTGCCCATTTTTAAATGGGATTACCTTCTTTTTGTAAAGTTGTGTAAGTTCCCTGTATATTTTGTAAATTAATACCTTATCAGATGTATCATTGGCAAATATGTTCTGCCACGCAATGGGCTGTCTTTTCACTTTGTTGATGGTTTCATGTGCTGTGCAAAAGCTTTTCATTCAGATGTAGTCCCATTTCTTTATTTTCTCGTTAGTTACCTTTGCCCTAGGAGATGTATTGGTAAACATATTGCTACGAGAGATAAATGACATTTTGCTGCCTATTATTTCTTCTAAGACTTTTATGGTTTCATGTCTTACATTTAGGTCTTTTATCCATTTTGAGTTCATTTTTTTATTGTCTAAAGTTGTACATATGTCTCCTTTTCGCCCAATGGACCCTCACCCCCCAGCCAGTCCCACCCAGGGCAAGCCCCCACTGCCCCAGTGTTTGTGTCCATTGGCTATGCTAATATGCATGCATACAAGTCCTTTGGTTGCTCTCTAACCCCTCCCCTACCATTTGTCTCTGGATCTATTCTTGTTCATCACATTATGTTGATTGTTATATCCCACATATGAGTGAAATCATGTGATATTTATCTTTCTCCAACTGACTTACCGCAGAGCATAATCTGAGCATTCATTTCTTATATGAAAACAAAGTGGGTTAAACTGGTTATTCTCTAACAAGTCTCAGCACTCACATTCTCCTATTCTGTGTCTAGAGTCTAAAGAAGGCTAAGAAGAAAGATGCAAACATAATAAAACTGTATAAGCTAAGAATAGCTAGACAAATTAGCAAACATTTATCCTTAGGCTTCTGGAAAGCAGAGAGAGAAATGAAATAATAGTGAGTGATATAGCTGTTATTGAATAAAAGGAAAGGAACTTCATCCTAGCACTTAATTCTGAGAGGCTCTCAACCTGAGGTCCACAGGGACAAGGTAAGGA
>NW_006282154.1:5747-7233 GCF_000327345.1 Myotis davidii | reverse complement strand
TGGGCGTTTTAATGATGTTGATTCTACCAATCCATGAACATGGTATGTTCTTCCATTTGTTTATGTCTTCCTTTATCTCTTTTTTCAATGTCCTGTAGTTTTACAAGTATAGTTCTTTTACGTCCTTGGTTAAGTTTATTCCTAGGTAACTTAATTTTTTTGGTGCAATGGTAAATGGGATTTTTTTTTTCGTTTCTCTTTCTGTGAGTTCATTATTGGTATATAATAAGGCCATAGATTTCTGAGTGTTAATTTTGTATCTTGCTACGTTGCCAAATTCATTTATTAGGTCTAGTAGTTTTTTGATGGAGTCTTTGGGATTTTCTATGTATAGTATCATGTTGTCTGCAAATAAAGACAGTTTTACTTCTTCTTTTCTAATTTGGGTACCTTTTATTTCTTCTTGTCTGATCGCTATGCTAGCACTTCCAATACTACATCGAACAGGAGTGTGAAAGTGGGCATCCATGTCATGTTCCTATTCTTAGGGGAAATGAGTTTAGTTTTTGCCCATTGAGTATGGTGTTGGCTGTAGGTTTGTCATATAAGGCTTTTGTTATGTTGAGGTATGATCCCTCTATTCCCACTTTGCTGAGAGTTTTTACCAACAAAGGGTGTTGGATTTTGTCAAATGCTTTTTCTGCATCAATTTTGGGAGCTTGTATTTTTCTAAGAATATGTCCATTTCGTCTAGGTTGTCCATTTTGTTGGAATAGAATTGTTCATAGTATTTTTTCATAGTTGTTTTTGTTTCTTTGGGATCGGTTGTTATTTCACCTCTTTCATTTCTGATATTGTTTATTTGGGTCCTCTCTTTGCTTCTTGGTGAACCTGGCTAGAGGTTCATCAATCTTGTTTATCCTTTCAAAGAACCAGGTCTTGGTTTTGTTGATCTTTTATATTGTGTTTTTTGTTTTTTGGTCTCTATGTCTTTATCTCCACTCTGATCTTTATTATTTCCTTCCTTCTGCTTATGCAAGGCTTTTATTGTTGCTCTCTTTCTAAACCTTTGAGTTAATAGTCTGAGAAGGATAGGTTTTAGTTTTTCTTGGAATGCTTCGTAGAACTCCTGTAAAGCTGTCTGGACCAAGGCTTTTGTTTGCTGGAAGATTTTTGATCACTCCTACAATTTCTTCGGAAGTTACCATCCTATTCAGGTTTTTTGATTCTTCTTGATTGAGTTTTGGGAGCTTGTATTTTTCTAAGAATATGTCCATTTCGTCTAGGTTGTCCATTTTGTTGGAATAGAATTGTTCATAGTATTTTTTCATAGTTGTTTTTGTTTCTTTGGGATCGGTTGTTATTTCACCTCTTTCATTTCTGATATTGTTTATTTGGGTCCTCTCTTTGCTTCTTGGTGAACCTGGCTAGAGGTTCATCAATCTTGTTTATCCTTTCAAAGAACCAGGTCTTGGTTTTGTTGATCTTTTATATTGTGTTTTTTGTTTTTTGGTCTCTATGTCTTTATCTCCACTCTGCCAATCTG
>NW_006282154.1:0-5642 GCF_000327345.1 Myotis davidii | reverse complement strand
TTGTTGTTTTTTTCAGGTAGGCCTGTAGAGCTATGAACTTCCCTCTCAAGACTGCTTTCACTGTGTCCCATAGATTTTGGATTATTGTGTTTTCATTGTCATTCGTTTCCAGGATGTTTTTAATTTCTTCTTTGATCTCATTGGTAACCCAATCATTGTTTAATAGCATGCTGTTCAGCGTCTAGGTGTTTGTTTTTTTATTGTATTTGATTTCTAGTTTTTTTGCCTTTGTGATCTGAGAAGATGCTTGATATGATTTCTATCTTCTTGTATTTGAAGGGCTGTTGCCTGTGAACCAATATTTTCTGTCTTTGAAAATGACCTATGTGCACTTGAAAAGAATGTATATTCTGTGGCTTTGGGGTGAAATGTTCTGAAGATGTCAGTTAATATCATCTGATCTAGTGGGTCATTTAGGATGATGTTTCTTTGCTGGCTTTTTGTTTAGAGGATTTGCCCAGTGGTGGTAGTGGAGTATTAAAGTCCCCTACTATGAGTGTATTGCTGTCAGTGTCTCCCTTGATATCCTCCAGAAGTTTATTTATGTATTTGGGTGCTCCTGTATTGGGTGCATATATGTTTCCCAGAGTTATATCTTCTTGTTGAATTGCTCCCTTTAGTATTATGAAGTGGCCTTCCTTGTCTCTGTTATGGCCTTCACTTTGAGGTCTAATTTGTCAGATATAAGTATTGCTACCCCAGCTTTTTTTTTTCATTTTCATTTGCCTGAAAAACCTTTTTCTATCCCTTCACCATCAGTCTCTGTGAGTCGTGTGTTCTGTAGACAACAGATATATGGGTCATGTTTTCTTACCCACTCAGCTACCCTATGTCTTTTGATTGGGACATTTAATCTATTCACATTTAAAGTTATTATTGATAGGTACTTGTTTGTTGCCATTTTTACTTTTTATGCCTGTTTTCCTTCTTCCCTTCCTATTTGTTTTTACAGCAGACCCTTTAGCATTTCTTACATTACTGGTTTGGTAGTAATAAACTCTCTTGGACCTTTTTTGTCTGTGAAGCTCCTGATTTCACCCTCAAGTTTGATTGATAGCCTTGCTGGGTACAGTATTCTTGGACTCAGACCCTTGTTTTGCATGACTTTGTATATTTCATTCCATTCACTTCTGGCCTGATGTGTTTCTGTTGAGAAATCAGTCGATAGTCTGATGGGAGATCCTTTGTAGGTAACTTTCTGTCTCTCTCTGGCAGCCTTTAAGATTCTCACTTTGTCATTGCTGTTTCCTAATTTAATTATAAAATAATAGACAAACATGGTAATTGACCGTACCTTCACTATGCTTCCCATTGGCTAATCAGCAAGATATGCAAAATAACTGCCAACAAAGATAGCAGCTAATTTGCATACTGCAGACAGGGCGGGTCAGCACCATCCCACCTGCCCAACCGCCATCTGGGCCTGCTATTTGCCACCGGGGCAGTGGGGCAGGACAGCACCATCCTGCCTGCCCTGCCGCCATCCAGGCCTGCTATCTGCAACCTGGGGCGGTGGGCGTCCTGTGTGTGACTCGACCCAAGACAGCTGGGCAGGGCAGCATGGCTCCTCTGTCACCCCAGCTTCCTCATCACAGCTCCGTTGGGGGCCTAAGCCTTTTAGTCGGACATCCCCGAGGGCTCCCTGGCTGCCAAAAGGATGTCTGACTGCAAGCTTAGGCTTGATCCCCTGGGAAGTGGTCCTAAGTCGACAGGTGGACATCCCCCAAGGGGTCCTGGACTGAAAATGGGCGCAGGCCGGGCTGAGGGACTCCTTTCCCCCCCGAGTGCACAAATTTTTGTGCACTGGGCCTCTAGTTTAATTATAATGTGTCTTATTGTCAATCTTTTGGGGTTATCTTATTTGGGACTCTGAGCTTCTTGGACTTGTGTGAGTTTTTTCTTCCTGATATCAGGGAAGTTTTCTGTCAATATTTCTTCAAACAGGGTTTCTATTCCTTGCTTAGTTTCCTCTCCTTCTGGCACCTCCATTATGCAGATGTTGTTTCGTTTCAGGTTGTCCTAAAGTTCCCTTAGGTGCTCCTCCTGTTTTTCAAGTTTTTTTTCCTAGATGCTGCTATGCTTGGGTATTTTTTTTCCTACCTTATCTTCTAGCTCACTGATGCGGTCCTCTGCTTCTTCTAGTCTACTTTTGATGCTTTCTGTTGAGTTCTTTATTGCAGCAATGTCATTTTTCATTTCTTCTTTGTTTTCCTTCATTTCCTTTTGGTTTTTACACATATTGTTGAATTTTTCTTCCAACCTTTGCAGTGTCTTTATGACCATTGCTCTGAATTCTTTCTCTGACATATTAAAGCAATATGTTTTAATTTTGTTTACTTCCTTTTCTGGTGATTTCGCTTTTTCTTTCTTATGCAGGCTGTTTCTTTGTCTCCCCATGATTGCTCCTCTCAGGGTCTCTAGTTATGTACCTCTCTCTCACCTGCTTTGACTTAAAGGCACAAAATACAACACAACAAGACACAACGCACAGGGCACCAAAGACAAACATATTCACGATTCCAATCACCCCAAATAAAGGTGACCACCGGAGAAAAGAGAATTAGGGGATAGAAAAGAGTGCAAAAATGAAATTGAGAAAAGGAAACAATGAAAGAGAGAAAAGAAGGAGAAGAAAAAATAAGGGGAAAAATGCATATGTATATGGGGAGAAAACTCCAATAAAACAACCACTAATCCAAAAAATGCAAATAGGAAACACCCAGAGATGAATGCAAACAATAAACAACAACTAATTGAAAAAATGCAAAGTACAATTATCCAAACAACAAACACCCAGATGAGTCTGAGGAGGCAGAGATTTCTCCAGGCCAGTGGTTGGCAAATTGCGGCTCGGCAAACTGCTGCTCGCAAGCCACATGCGGCTCTTTGGCCCCTTGAGTGTGGCTCTTCCATAAAATACCAACTTCTGCACGTGTGCTATGAAGTTTCAATTGCACTGTATGTGCATGCCCACACGTGGTATTTTGTGGAAGAGCCACACTCAAGGGACCAAAGAGCCCCATGTGGCTCATGAGCCACGGTTTGCCGACCACGGTCTACGCGATATCTGACCTTTCTGTCCACAGATCGCCTCACCAGCTGTGTTTAATTCACAAATTCTGAGTAGGTGTTGTTCGATTCAGCTGTTCCTTCTATCTGCTCTGTGAGAAGGTGCAGGGTCTGTCTGTGTATTCGGCGCCTCTGTCTCACCCTGGACAGACTTTTTAGGTGCTCGCAGTTGGGGAGGCTGGAGTCCCGGTGTTTGTGTGTTCGCAGCTGAGGCAGCTGGTCCCTGGGCGTCTGGTTATAGAGTTCTGGGAGGTGTCCGAGGTTTTCCCGTGTGAAGGTAAGGCTGGGCTTCCAATCACAGCCAGTCTCCCCTTCAAGATGGTGTGGTCTCTATGGCAGAGCCATCCACTCCAAGAGAGATTTCAGCAGCAGTAGAGGCTACCCAGCCAGGGAAGCCTGGTCCACCAGTCCCCAACAGTGCTGTGTAATATAGTTGTCCCTCTTTCACAAATACAGACAGTCCCTGCATGTCCACGCACTCTCCTTTCATTCTCTCAGACACTATCTTGCAGCCTGCCATCCCGTCGGTAGCCATCTTGGATCTTGCATTTTGAGTCTATTCTTGTTTATGGTGTAAGTTCATGGTCAAGTTTCATTTTTTTGTATGTACCTTTCCAATTATCCCAGCACCATTTATTGAAGAGACTGTCTTTACTCCATTATATGCTCTTACCTCCTTTGTCAAATATTAACTGAACATAATGGCTTGGGTCAATTTCTGGGATCTCTCTTCTGTTCCATTGGTCTATATGCCTGTTCTTCTGCCATTACCAGGCTATTTTGAGGACAGTGACTTTGTACTATGACTTGATATCTGGTTTGTGATCTCTCCAACTTTGTTCTTCATTCTCAAGATTACAGTGGCTCTTTGGGGGTTTCTTTTGGTTCCATATTGTGTGTTCTAGATCTGTGAAATATGCCGTTGATATTTTAATAGGGTTTTCATTGAATGTATATATTTCTTTGGGTTGTATGACCATTTTAATGATGTTGCGTTTACCAATCCATAGACACAGTATAGTCTTCCACTGGTTTATATCTTCCTCTGTCTCTTTTATCTGTGTCATGTAGATTTACGAGTACTGGTCATTTTCCTCCTTTGTTAAGTTTATTCCTAAGTATCTTAATATTATTTTGTTGTTGCAATGGGAAATGGGATTTTTTTTAGTTTCTGTTTCTGATAATTCATTATTGCTGTATAAAAATGCCATCAATTTCTGGGTGTTATTTTGTATCCTGGTATATTTATTTATTTATTAAGTCTAATAGTTTTTGGTGGAGTCTTTAGGATTTTCTTTGTACACTATTATGTTATCTGTGAATAATGACAGTTTTACTTCCTTTTAAATTTGAATACCTTTTGTTTTTTTCTTCTAGTCTGATCACTATGGCTAGTACTTTTAGTACTATATTGAATAATAGTGGTGAAAGCGGACATCCCTGTCTTGTTCCTGTTCTTAGGGGAAATGGTTTTAGTTTATGCCTGTTGAGTATGATGTTGGCTTAGGTTTGTCAAATATGGCCTTTATTATGTTGTGGTATGATCCCTCTATTCCCACTTTACTGAGAGTTTTTATCAAAAATGGGTGTTGGATTTTATCGAATGCTTTTTCTGACATCAATTGATATGATTATGTGATTTTTATCTTCCAATTTGTTTATGTGATGTATCATATTTATTGATTTGGGAAGATTGTGCCAGCCCTGCATTCCCAGAATAAATCCCTCTTAGTCATGTTGTACGATCTTTTTAATGTATTCCTGGATCCGATTTGCTAATATTTTGTTGAGGGTTTTAGCATCTATGTTCACCAGGAATATTGGCCTCTAATTCTCTTTCTTTGTAGTATCTTTATCTGGTTTAGGCTAATGGTAGCCTGGTAAATAGATCTTGGAAGTGTTTCTTCCTCTTGGATATTGTGGAATAGTTTGAGAAGGATAGGTGTTAGTTCTTTGAATGTTTGGTAAACCCTGTGAGGCCATCCATACCGAGTCTTTTGTTTGCTGGGAGTTTTTGTTTGTTTGTTTGTTTTTTGTTGGGTTTTGTTTGTTTGTTTGTTTTTATTGCTGCTTTAAATTCTTTAGTAGTTATGGGCCTTTTCAGGTTTTCTGATCCTTCCTGATTAAGTTTTGAAAGATTGTATTTTTTCTTGGTGTGAGTCCATTTTGTCCCGGTTTTCCAGGTAATGGGAATATAGTTATTCTAGTATTTTTTTTATAATCCTTTTTATTTCTGTGGGGTCAGTTACTTTGCCTCTTTCATTTCTGATTTTATGTATTTGCGTGCTGTCCCTTTGTTTGTTAATGAATCTGGCTAAAGGTTCATCAGTTTTATTTATCTTTTCAAAGAACCAGCGCTTCATTTTGTTGATCTTTTGTATTTTTTTAGTCTCACTTCTTTCACTTCTGATCTTTATTATTTCCTTCTTTGTACTTACTCTGGGCTTTTCTTGTTGGACTCTTTCTAATTCATTTAGTTGTAGGATAAGATAGTTTATTAGTCCTTTTCCTTATTTTTTAAGGTAGGCCTGTATTATTACGATCTTCCCTCTCAGGACTGCTTTCACTGTGTC
>NW_006282153.1:3268-3999 GCF_000327345.1 Myotis davidii | reverse complement strand
ACTAAGACAACGTGAAACACAGAAACTTATTTCGATAAAACACAGTCTTTTCTTTCGAGGCAGAAATCCTTTTTGCAGCATCACTGGCAGACCAAGTTCCCTCAGTTTACTTTTGATATTTAAATGCTCTCACTTGAATACATTTATTTTATTCTTACTCAGCTTGCTCACATGGAATTTCCTTTCGCAAGATCCCTTTTTCACAAACATTCTACAACCTTCCTTTCTATATTCACATTTCTGTCCTGTTTTTTCTCCTTCCCATCCTGAAACAACAGACCTCACCTTAGGACAAAATAAATTTCCTTACCCTCAAAAATACATCTCCATTTCTCATACCACTTTTGTTGCTGTTCTTAGCAAAAACTTGTTCTACTTTTCTTGTATGCCCAGTTGCTTTTCCTATGACTTTTCATTTCTGTTCTCCCAATTACGCATTAGAATTCTTAACGTTTCAAACCTTAATTTCTAGTGAAAACAAAGCAATAAGCAGTAGAGAACTGTCTGTCACACCGGTACTCATTCATTCTTACTTTCTATCTAATTTATTGGGCTGGCTCTGGTTACTAACATTGCCCAAGTTTTCGGAGTACAATTCTATCACCACATCATCTGTATTTGGGGTGTGCACTCAGCACCCCAAAATCTAGTCTCCCTCTGACAGCACATACTTGACCCACTTGACCCTCTTCATTCCCTCTCCCCTGCTTGTCTCTGGTAACCAGCCTCTG
>NW_006282153.1:1622-2848 GCF_000327345.1 Myotis davidii | reverse complement strand
AGTGCCAGGCCTCCTCCTGCCCCGCCCTCCCTGTTTAGAAAAAACCGCGGCCCTCAGAATCAAAATGCAGATTACACATAGGCTCAGACAGGTCTGTGTTAGGAGCTGCCATTTATTTAAACTTCCTTGTTTTGTTCAAGATGCCCAGTGTTTAAGGGTTGCCAACTCAGAAAACATAGGTAAGAAGATAAATAGCACCCCCACTCCACTAGCCAGACAGAAATTACCCCAAGTATATATGCCTCTGGCCTTCTGTAACAGGCAGCATTTTATGTAGTGTTTTCCAAGCAGCATTTAAAAGAGCTTCATGTTGCCTGGCCAGCATGGGTCAGTGGATGAGCTTGGACCTGTGAAGCAGGAAGTCAGGGTTCCATTGCCAGTCAGGGCCCAACCCAGGGTTTCATGCTCCATCCCCAGTGGGGGAACATGCTGGAGATAGTCTATCAATGATTCTTTCTCTCCCATCATTGTGTTCTCTCTCTCTCCCTCTCTCTCTTCCTCTCTGAAATCAATTAAAAAACAAATATTCCCTACCTGGTTTGGATCACTGGATGAAGCACAGGCCTGTGGACTGAAGGGTCCTGGGTTTGATCCAAGTTGGGGGAGGGAGCCCACGCCTGGGATGCAGGCTCTGTCCCTAGTGGGGGGCATGTGGAAGGTAGCTGATGTTGATTCTGTCATCATTGATGCTTCTATCTCTCTCCCGCTCCCTTCCTCTCTGAAATCAATTAAATAAATATATATATACTAGATGCCCATGCAAGATAATCATGCAGGAGTAGGGTCCCTAGGCCTGGCAAGTGATCAGGGCCAATCTGTGGGGTGACATGAGGAGCAATACGGACTTCTGAGCCTGGGCCAGTAAGTTTCAATTGCACTGTACGTGCGCTCCCACACGTGGTATTTTGTGGAAGAGCCACACTCAAGGAGCCAATGAGCCGCATGTTGCTCGTGGGCCGCAGTTTGCCGACCACTGCTCTATATTATGCCCAGATTTCAAGATCCCCAACAGACCACACCAGGGAGCCAGCCGTGTCCCATGCAAAAGCAGAGAGTCCTTTATCACAGACCCAGGTCTGGCTCCCAGCCTCCACCAATGCAACAGCAAGAGGAGAGATCGCCCGCCCTTGGGAAAAAAATGGGTTTTTAATAGGGGGCGGAGTGAGGGGGGGGGGATGACTGTGGGCCCTGCCGATTGGCTAGGGGCAAGTCGGGTCTTGTTACAA
>NW_006282153.1:0-457 GCF_000327345.1 Myotis davidii | reverse complement strand
CCCCTCAATTCCCTCCTCTGAAACTTTGAAAACATTTTTAAATATTTAAACAAAAACTAGAGCCCTTCAGAATCCAGTCGTGTTTATTGGTAGAAAATTTAAAAACAACAACAAACTCAAAAGATAATGAAAAGCATTAGCATGGGATATCCACATAGGTATGTTATAGTTTGCATTGAAGGAATTCTCTCTAAAATCACCCTCATTTTTATCAAAGGTAGCCAAACTGGGACTAATTTATTAGCAAAATAAGTATAGTTTCAATGAACTTTGCCTGGTTATTTGTATGAGGCCATAGGATGGTAATTTACCACATGGGCTCTTTTATTTAAATCAGCTTTTGGAATTTTTAATGAGGAATCTTCAGATGAACCTAAAAAGGCCTCTCTGTGCCTGGAAAGCCAAGGCAAAGACTTGCCATCAGATGTTGCCCCCAATACCTAGCTAGACATTTGGG
>NW_006282152.1:0-379 GCF_000327345.1 Myotis davidii | reverse complement strand
ATCTATACTAATAAAAGGGAAATATGCAAATTAGACCAGACATCTTCCGGATGACCTTCCAGAAAAAGCCATGGTGGTAGGACCAAGGCAGAGGTGGTTAGGGCGATCAGGCCGGCAGGAGAGAGCAGTTAGGGGGAATCAGGCCAGCAGGGGATAGCAGTTAGTGGGATCAGGCCGGCAGACAGGTGAGCGGTTAGGAGCCAGCGGTCCTGGATTGCGAAAGGGAGTCCAACTGCTGGTTTAGGCCCGGTCCCCCAAGTGGTCCTGGATTGGAGACAGTGCAGGCCAGGCTGAGGGACACCCCCTCCACCGTGCACAAATTTTCTTCACCGGGCCTCTAATATATATGATCCCATGGAAGAGCCCTCTTGGAATAACA
>NW_006282151.1:0-1757 GCF_000327345.1 Myotis davidii | reverse complement strand
TATGTACCATTTTAATTATTAGCACGTGCCAATCATAATAGTTTAATAAGATGTTAAAATATATTTTTAATCCAAACTGAATTTATTTATTCACACATATATTGGGCTGATTTTTGAGTTGTTTAGCTAATTTTTTTCATGCCTTTGTGACACTATTATAAGCATACCAAATTTACCAATTTAATTTGCTGTCTTCAAAGTAAAGACACACTATTCATTAGAACTTAAATTTATAAGTGAAAAGAATATAAAATAAATAGGAATGCGGTATTATAAGCATTTGAGAGATTATTTTTTCTTAGACATTTTAAATTCTCAATCTTTTTAATACACAATACATGTTAAAGTGAATTGCAAATTTTATTTGCAGACTTTAAAATGATTTTTGAGTTCTTATTGTGAAATTACTCTTGTATTTTTATGATGTGCAAGATTCATGTACCACTTTACACTTAAAGGTGAGATAACTTATATTGTTCTTTTATGTATTTTCTAAATCATTAAAAATTTAGATTGAAAATTTATCCTCACATGCTTTCTAATAATTTTTATTCATTTAATTACCCAATTTATCAAAAACAGAGAAAGTTATTCCCAATAATAACAACAGCTAAGAAAATCAAGATTAATGTTAAAATACAATATACAGAAGTCAGGTCAAAATTACCCAACTTTTTAATTAAGAATTTTCTAATAAACATTTAGCATTAATGTACTATTTAGAAGATAGTTAATTATACTTTAGTATCAGTTTGCCTTCTAAACCAAAAATGGTAATAAAATATTCAGATAAATAATGCAGCTTTTATAGTCTTCAATAAATATTTAAATGTTTTTAACTATGCATGGGATATTTTAATTGATCTCTGATAATTTGCATGTAAGTGTTTGATGATATCAGGAATGTTGGCCAGAGAACCAAGGTCAGAAGTTTTGAATAATACAATAGTATCTTCACCTTTCATCTCAATATTCACTAGTGTGGGCAGAATGAACCTTTGTTTTAGAGAATTGCTGAGCTGGAAAGATAATTATTAGGTCATCTTTAAAAAAATATTTCTGCCAAAATAGAATAGAGCATTCCTTTCCAATATAATCACCATGCATTGAAAAAAATGACCCCTTATGAGACTAATCCCAATGGAAATCTAGGATTTTATGCAGGTTTAGAATAAATATTTTAGACCAAATTTAAGAATAAAATGCCATGATTTTATTTAACTTATCAGGTCTAAAAGTTTTGTATGCATACAGAGCTGTGTGTGTTTGAATATTCACAAAACATACTCTACCCAACATACCATTTTATAATTAAACTAGGGGCCCAGTGCACAAATTGGTGCACCTTGAAAGGAACTGAAGGCCACGAGGCTGTGGTGGGCACAGGGGTGTGTCCCAGCCCATCCTCCGTGCCCCCGCCCAGCCCCGCCTGCCATGGCCCCTGGTCCTCTCTCTGTCATCCTCTGTGCCCCCGCCCAGCCCCTCCTGCCATGGACCCTGGTCCTCTCTCTGCTGGCAGCCCTGCTCCCACTGCTGCTGCTCCCATGCACTGACAGCGCCAGCCCTGCTCACACCCACTTGACGGTGCAGAGTGATTAGGGCTGGCGCCAGCAGCGGATGTAAGCAGGACCGGTGCTGTCAGCAGTGGTTGCTGCCCCGATCGTCCCTCAGGAGCATGGGGAGGTGGAGAAGCCTTTAGTGGTGATTGGGGCCGGCAGCTACTGCTCATACCTGCTGACAGCGCCAAGCAATTGGGA
>NW_006282150.1:0-982 GCF_000327345.1 Myotis davidii | reverse complement strand
CCCCCCCCCACCCTGAAGAGGCTGTGGCCAGCCTGGAAACAGCCACCAAGCCCTCACCCAGGCTGGCCACACCCCCGTGGAGTGAGGGTCGCCACTGGGATGCTTGACCAGCCTGCAAACAGCCATCAGCCCCTCACCCAGGCTGGCCAGGCACCCCAGCGAGACCCCCGACCTGATCCAAGACACTCTTCAGGGCAAACCAGCTGGCCCCCAGCAGTGCACAAGGCCTCTATCCTCCTATATAATAGAAGGGTAATGTGCAAATTGACCCTAACAGCAGAATGACTTGGAATGACTGGTCACTGTGACACACACTGACCACCAGGGGGCAGACGCTCAATTCAGGAGCTGCCACCTGGTGATCAGTGTGCTCCCAGAGGGGGAGCTCTGCTCAGCCACAAGCCAGGCTGGCAGCTGCCAGCACAGTGGTGGTGGCGGGAGCCTCTCTTGCCTCCTCAGCAGCACTAAGGATGTCTGCTACATTTTAGGCCTGCTCCCCATTGGCAAGTGGACATCCACTGAAGACTTCTGGGCTGTTGAGGGATGTCTGACTGACAGGTTAGACCTGATCCCCCGGGGAGCAGGCCTAAGCCAGCAGGTGGGCATCCCCCGAGGTGGCCCAGACTGGAAGAGGGCACAGGCCAGGCTGAGGGACCCCCCCCCCCAAATGCACAAATTATTGTGCACCAGGCCTTTAGTAAATTATATAAATGGTTAAAGAACTCATTTATTTATACAATATCTTTTGAGAAGCAATCCCTGAAAGAATTACTATTTTGTAGGGCTCACTTTTTAAAATGGATTACAACCCAAAATCAATAGAAATAGGAAACCTAAAGAATGATAAATCTATGCTGAGCCCAATCAATATGGCTCAGTGTCAACATATGAACCAAGAGGTCACAATTCAATTTCTGGTTAGGGCATATATCTGGCTTGTAGGTTGGATCCCCAAAAGGGGCCTGCAGGAGGAAGCATGAGG
>NW_006282149.1:0-248 GCF_000327345.1 Myotis davidii | reverse complement strand
GATAAAATTTACTACAAAGTGAATTGCAAGACAGTTGTTTTTATCCTCACCCAAGGATAAGTTTATTGATTTTTAGAGGGAGAGGGGGTGACACCTTTATTTTTAATCTTCACCCAAGGTCATGCTTTCAGTGATGAGAGAGAGAGAGAGAGAGAGAGATTTGAGAAACATTGATTGGTTGCTTCTCATACTAGCCCAAACCTGGGATCCAAAAGCTACCTATGTGCCCTGACCAGGGATCGAACCTG
>NW_006282148.1:0-310 GCF_000327345.1 Myotis davidii | reverse complement strand
TGGGGGCATGGCCGGCCTGCAAAACACCACAGGCCACTTGCTCAGGCTACCCCGCCCCCCAAGGAAACCCCCACCCTGATCCTGGACACCCTTCAGGGCAAACCAACCGGCCACGAGCCATGCACCAGGCCTCTACCTATATTAATAAAAGGGAAATGTGCTAATTAGACTGGGAGACCTTCCAGAAACATTCTGGACGTTCTTCTGGACAAAGCCATGGTGGTGGGGCCCAAGTATAGGTGGTTAGGGGCCAAGAAGGGAGTGCCGGGGTCCAGCGCCAGCAGGTCCAGGGTCCCCAAAGGTGTGGACG
>NW_006282147.1:0-582 GCF_000327345.1 Myotis davidii | reverse complement strand
AAAGTCACTCCTGAACCCACTTCCCAAAGAAGAACTCTGGCTAGTAATTCTTCCAAATGTTTGGAGAATCTGTACCTATGTATCTTCACACGGTGCAATTAGATTTCTACCTCATTACGTATAATAATCACCTGGTATTTCATAATACATGGAACATCAGTTCTCAAACTTAATTCTTTCCCAAAGGCTGTTTGAGAAGCGATTAAAACAAACAAACAAACAAAAAAGAATCATTTTTTTTCCATTAGAAATAATGTAAATTGAATTAATCTGCTCTGGACACCCAAATGATTCCCTATTTTAACCCTTCTTATATTCAGGACATGTGTAATATACTGTTTAATCTATAAACAAACATTTCTTTTCTTAAATTGATTGAACCACCCCTGCTAGCCTTAAACACATTTTTCATATGCCACTGCCTCCTTAATGCTATCACTGGCTAACTGCTTTTCCCTTTGCCAAATAAAGAACAGTTTTTCTCCCTCTTCAGTTGTCTTTGATTGTTGTTCTGTGAGCACTTTCACACCCTTATCAACATTAGCACTCTTGAAGGCCTCTTTATGTTTTAAAATTGTGCTA
>NW_006282146.1:4735-5588 GCF_000327345.1 Myotis davidii | reverse complement strand
GCAGTGACAGCTCCCAGGGCTCTGATGTGTCTCCCCTTGTAGAGGTGAGACCCTGCGTCGGGAGGGATGGGCAGAGGGGAGGACGGGGTGGGGGGAGTCAGAGGGACACTGTGAGCATGAAGTGGATTCTGAGAATGTCACCAGCTACAGCCACTGACCTGACTCTGTTCATGATGCTTGTCCTCCACAGCGTGAGGCAGCTGCCTTGTGGGGACCGAGTGATGGAGGATGTGTTCACGCTTCCACTTCCTGACTCAAGGACCTCTGATGGGGGTGCTGCCCCAGCCCTGCTCCCCAGGCTTTCCTGTCAGCCGAGGCAGGCTGGGCCCTCCCCATCCCTGCCTTTACTCCCTGGGGCTTGAGCTGCAACTTCCTGCTCCGCATTGAAATGAGACTCTGCATTGACCTGGTTTTTTAATTCTTGCCATGACTGCTGACAGGTAATTAAAGGAGACCCTTTAAGTATTTTCTCAGAGGAAATAAATGGAGGCACCAAGGATTCTGCAGATTCCTGTGTATGTTGTGCTCTTTGCAGGGGGGACTGGCTGGGCTGTGAGACCAGCGTGAGGGCGGTGCCTGTGCCCAGGTGGCGCTCAGTACATCCTGGGTTTGAAGTGGCCACTCCTCGGCCGGGTCACATCTCTGCTCCTCTGACCTTGTCCCTCAGTGGAAGCCTGTCCCACCAGGACCTGTGGTCACAGGGAAGCACATCCCCCAGGCCTTGTCACCTCTAATGCAGCGCATCTCCAGGCCCCTGTCATCCCAGGCTCAGGTCTGGGTCTGGCCCTCAGAACCCATCTTCTGGGTGTTGGTTGTTTCTTTGCTTTTGTGGATATGATGCCTGTTACTGTGT
>NW_006282146.1:0-640 GCF_000327345.1 Myotis davidii | reverse complement strand
TCTCCTAGTTCTCTCTCCCGCTCTCTTCCTCTCTGAAATCAATATAAAATATATTTTTTAAAAAACATGACTCCTGTTACCATCTCACAGGCAGTGACATGCGACGTGGGGTCCGTTAAACATAACTGTTTCACCCTGTGGGGTCCGTGAGGGGTCACTATGATGACGTCACCACACACACAAGGTTATCTGGGCGCCTGCCTGTGTGTGAGGCCGCACAGAGATGGTGACACCAAAATCTTGGAAAGTCCCTGAGCAGCACAGCGCCTGGGCCGGGCCTCGGGGACGGGGTGACGGCGCCCCGCGCAGGAGGAGGGTCAGGACCGAGTCCCGGGGCCAGGCCTGCGCTCAGGGCTCCGCAGGGCACAGAGTCTGGGGGTGCAGCTCCGTGTGGGGGACTCCCCAGCGCCTGGGTTTCACTTCTCCTCTCCCAACCAGTGTCGGCGCCTACCCTCCTGGAGACTCGGACTCGGCCACACTTCTCACTCCCATTGTGAGGGTTTCTACAGCAGCCAATCAGCGTCTGCACCGCTTCCGGTTAAAACTTCTCGGAAACTCCCGGACTCAGATGGTCCCCCCACCTCAAGAATGCGGAACCTGAGCCCCTCCACCCTCCTCCTGCTGCTCCCGGGGGCGCTGG
>NW_006282145.1:0-374 GCF_000327345.1 Myotis davidii | reverse complement strand
TGCCCTGAATCTTTAATGCAGTTAGTTCCTCATGTTGGGAAGAACCATATTATTTTTGTTGCTCCTTCATAAATGTAATTTTGCTACTGTTATGAATCGTAATGTAAATATCTGATTTGCAGAATGTATTTAGGCGACCTCTGTGAAAGGGTTGTTCGACCCCCAAAGGGGTCGCGACCCATAGGTTGAGAACCGCTGCTCTACTGTGTAAACCTGGTTGTGTGACTCCTCACCTAGAATCTTTACCCTGAACTCCTCTCTTTGTTTCATATCCCACATCCAGTCCATTAACAAACATGTTGGCTTTTCTTTTGAAAACATGTCCAGCATCTTATTCCTTCCCTGGTCCAAGCCATCCTTGTCTCTCACTGAGA
>NW_006282144.1:0-378 GCF_000327345.1 Myotis davidii | reverse complement strand
GGCAGAGAGGAAGATAATAGAGTGTGAGACTGGGAGGGGGGACACCCCATCAGATTTCTGAGGAGAGTTCTCTCTGAGGAGGGTGGGGCTGGGAATGTCTGGCCCGAGGGCCTTATTTGGTCTCATCCTGCTAAGGCATTAGGGGTGAGTTAATTACATGTTTGACTAAATTAGCAGGATGATTTTTAAGTTGATAATTTTGTACGGGCCACAAATGATGTTATAAATATTGAAATGCCCCTTAACAGAAAAATGGTTCCCCACCCCTGATCTAGGAGAACAAAAATCACCCACTGTGCTGAACTTGGAACAGTGTCAGGTAAGAGCTCAAACAAAAATGATCATGAGACCCTAACCAGTTTGGCTCAGTGGATAGAG
>NW_006282143.1:0-282 GCF_000327345.1 Myotis davidii | reverse complement strand
CTCTCTAAAATCGATTTTAAAATATTAAATATATGTATTATATGAAATGTCACATATTACATTTTGTGGTGGGTGCAAAACAACTGCTTAATATACAGACATACCAATATATATGTGTGTGTGTATATATATATGTACCTAGTTATACACACACACACACACACACTCTAGAGGCTCGGTGCACAAAATTCATGCACAGGTGGGGGTCGGTCAGCCCAGCCTGTGCCCTCTCACAATCCCAGACCCCTGGCTCCTAACCCCTCTGCCTGCCTGATCGCCCCT
>NW_006282142.1:0-1025 GCF_000327345.1 Myotis davidii | reverse complement strand
CAAAATATCAGACATATGTCCTAGCAATATCTTCTCTGATATAGCTCCTAGGATAATAGAAACTAAGGACAAAATAAAGAATTGGAAATACATCAAAATATAAAGCTTCTGCACAGCAAAACAAACAATCAACAAAACAATAAGAAAGCCCACTGCATGGGAGAAAATATTTGCCAATGTTATATCAGAGAAGGGCCTAATCTCCAAAATTGATAGGTAACTCATACATCTTAAAAGGAAGATAAACAATGCAATGAAAAAATGGGCAATGGACTTAAATAGACATGTTTCTTAAATGGACATACAGAAATCCAAGAGACATAGAAAACATGCTCAGTCACTAATCATCTGAGAGATGCAAATCAAAACAACAATGAGATACCATCTCACATCTGTGAGAATAGCTATCATCAACAAATCAACAAACGACAAGTGCTGGAGAGGATACAGAGAAAAAGGAACCCTCTTGCACTGCTGGTGGGAATGCAGACTGGTGCAGCCACTGTGGATAACAGTATGGAGTTTCCTCAAAAAATTAAACATGGTACTCCTATTTGAACCTGTAATCCCACTTCTAGCAATATCTCCCAAGAAATCAGAAACATGATTCAGAAAGGACATATGCATCCCTATGTTCATAGCAGCACAATTTACCATAGCTAAGATTTGGAAATAGCCAAAGTGCCTATCAGCAGATGGGTGTATTAAAGAACTGCTACATCTACACAATGGAACACTAAGCTGCTGCAAAAAAGATGGAACTCTTACATTCGCAACAGCATGTATTCACCTAGAAAGCATTACGCTAAGTGAAATAAACCAGTTGGTGAAAGATAACTATCGCATGATCTCACTCATTTGTGAAATATAATGAACAACATGAACTGATGAACAAAAATAGATCCATAGACAGAGAAGCATCGAACAGACTGTCAAACTTCAGAGGGATGCAGGGTAGAGAGGGGAGGGGGGATAAAAGATCAACCAAAGGACTGTATGCATGCTTATAAGCATAACCAATGGAC
>NW_006282141.1:0-209 GCF_000327345.1 Myotis davidii | reverse complement strand
GAGAGAGAGAGAGAGAGATACATCAATGAGGAAAGCGAATCACGGATTGGCTGCCTCCTGCATGCCCCACACTGGGGATGGAGCCCACAACCCGGGCATGTGCCCTGACCGTGAATCAAACCCTGACCTCCTAGTTCCGAGGTCAATGCTCAACAACTAAACCACACCGGCCGGGCTGAAATTTGACATTTTTAAGAGTAAAAATATCT
>NW_006282140.1:0-569 GCF_000327345.1 Myotis davidii | reverse complement strand
TACTCCACAAATGGCTTCCATTAGGACCTTTCAGGCTGGCGATATGAGTCTCTGTAAAATAATTTGAATGTGCTCAAACCCATAAAATATCAATCATAATAAAGTATGTGATGTTCAGTGTCAATATAATACGTGTGAACTCTAAGGCTCTGCAGGCATGCAACAACACTGGAGTGCAGTAAAGCCGAGATGTGTGGTAGAAGAGGTAGAGGTGCAAAGTTTAGAGAGGTTCAGGTTATCCATGGGCTGGGAATCCCAGTAGAATGATCACTATTAAAACTGAGTCATAGGCAAAGTGTCAACATTAAGCAAGAAGTAGAATTGGGTGAGGAGTGTTCAATGATAAGAAAACATTTTTGTTGTAGGACAAAATGGCTTCCTACTTATGAATGTAACAAAGCCCATGTGTGAAAACTGCCCACAAATCCCTTCACCAGGGCAAGACTGCCTCTGGGTCCACCCTGTCATTGATAAAGTCATGTTTCTCCTGTGGTGAACAAAGATTTTACCTCTTAAATCCAAGTTGAGCATGAGAAAAATGATGCAAATCTTAAAAGAAAAACTAAAAC
>NW_006282139.1:0-1886 GCF_000327345.1 Myotis davidii | reverse complement strand
CTCTTTTGGCACACTCACTATTCTAAAACTGTTGTTTAAGTGGTGCTGTTAGGTGTTGTTTTTTTTTTTTAAATCAAATTCTTTTCTGTCTTTTTTTTATTGGATGATATTTTTAACTCTGTTCTAAATCAGTGATTGGATCCTCAGCTTTCCCTAATATCTGCCTATTCCTTCTAATGTGTTCCTTATTTGTATCATGTCATTTTATATCGAGGACTGTTCTTCTTTTCATAGTCACTATATCTTTTTTCATGCTGTTGATCTCTTTTACCTTCATAACTCTGAGTTCAGATTCAGATAAATATCTTGTCTGTGCTGCATCTCTCTATATCTGGAGAATTCTCTAGTTCTCTCATTTGGGGGTTGTTTCTTTTTTTCCTATTTCGGGCTTTCTGTGTGGATTTGTGGTGACGAGTTAGGTAGATCCTCTCTGCCTCTCAGTCTCTAGTGCAGAACATTGTTAAAGGATGTTTCTGACTAATTAGGTCAGGCAAAGACTCAAAGCCTCAGATACCTCCTCTGTCTATAGACTGATAGGATTCCAACTTAACTTGACTCCAAGGCAAAGGTCCTCAGGTTGTAGCACCTGTTTCTTTCCACAGGGTGGGGCAGTTGCCTCTGCCTGGAGGTTAATGGTTATTTATAATCTCTTAAGTGTCCTCAGGGTAAGGTGTTTCCCAGTAGTGTCTGTTAACTGTCTCCCCTCCAGGAAAGACAAATGTCTGCGTGGGAAAGATTTTCTCTGCTGCATGAGGAAATGACTCCTCCCAGGAAACTTGAAGTGTCTGTCCTCTGAGCTGGAACCCTTGACTCCGCAGTTCTGGCTTTTTCCCTCACAGGTCCAATCCACTTCACCCTCCCTTTGCCAGGGCACAGGGTGTGTGGCTCCGCAGGGAAATTTGTGCGCTGGCCCTTTAAGAGGATACCTGAATTTCTAGCTCTCTGTCCTGGCAGACAGTGCTCTGCTGCTATTCACATCCACAGGTTATATGGGTACCCTCCTCAGTTCTGGTGCTCTCTGCTAGGAGGCCCAGCTTGGAGATTAGACCCAGAGTTCTCAGTGGCAGTCCTACACAGCTGAGATATCTCTCCGGGACTTCAGTTGCTGTCTGTGGGTATCAGTCCCCCCCCTCCCCTTCAAGCCTCCTCTCCTCCTACTGGTGCTAAGTGGTCTCCACCTTCGGTCCTCGGGTGTAAGGGTTCTCTCCTGTGAGTTTTCCATTGATTATTCAGAAGTTGTTCTGTATTTTAGTTGGAATATCAGTTTGTTCCTGGGAGCATGTCCCTGCAGCATCCCCTTATTCTGCCACCATTCTTTTAAATATTTTTTATTTATCTCAGAGAGGAAAGGAGAGCAAGTGAGAGTTAGATACATCAATGATGAGAGAGATTCATTGATCAGCTCCCTCCTGCATGCCCCGGATTGTAGATTGAGCCCAACCCAGGCAAGTGCCCTTGACCTGAATCAATGCTGGGCCCTTCAGTCTGTAGGTCAGTGATCTGTCCACTGTTCCAAACTGGCTAGGGCTCTGCCACCTTTTTCAGTCTTCTTTAGAATCCCTCTGCATTGTAAACTCCCTGTTAACATTTTGTCCAATACCCTCCTTTTCATGTGGTTTCAGGATGGAGTTGTGCATGAAGGCCCTAGTGTCCCGAGTGCACATTCTGATCAATAGCACCGTCAGGACATGTGCATTGAGGCATGCTCAGTAGGCATATAGTAACAGAAACTTGCCATGTCTCTTACTGTTTCTGTCTCTGTTTGGATCATGATGGAGCTCAACTAAGGCTCTTCTTTCAAGTAGTGGTTCTAGGATATACTCTTCATTTCAACACATATTCTGAGAAACGTCGGTAGTCGTGCCCTACTCTAAAATGTATTAGGC
>NW_006282138.1:0-465 GCF_000327345.1 Myotis davidii | reverse complement strand
ATGGAAGAAGATACAAATAAGAAATCCCCACTGCTTTTTACAGGCAGTTGTTATGCCGCTACCTCTTCCCAGGTCTGGTGCTGTGGAATGAAGAGCCCAGTGAGGTATTGAGACACCTCATTCTTCAGGGGCTACCTTTGCAGCTGAAATATTCCTGAAGATTCTCTACTGCCACACAAGGGTGTGGGGCCAGCCCTTTTCAGGACTCTTTCCTACCACCCTGGGGTTGGCTGTCTCTAACCCTTGGTTTATAAGGCTTATGTCCAACTAGTCTTCCTTTGCTTGTTCAGGTTGCTTGTTCTATCATTTAGCTGTCGTTCACCTTTGGTCCTGGGAGGAGATGAGTGTACATTCCACCTACTCCAAGCCATCATGCATCCCCTATCATCTGTGTATCTTCTGCTCTTATGCCCATTTTAAAAATTTTTTTTATTATTTCCTAATTGTTGAGAATTAAGAGTTGTT
>NW_006282137.1:0-320 GCF_000327345.1 Myotis davidii | reverse complement strand
AATAATAAAATAAAATATATTTTAACTGAAATTCTGATGTACCTATCATTAATACCTGTCTCTGACTTGAACATGCCCATGCAATATTTTATTCATCATTATCCTTGTAACTTTCATTCTTCATTCAAAATTATAGTATTTAAATGAGTTTATTCCATAATTTAAAATGACTGACAAGAAATACGCCTTGCCCAGCCAGCATGGCTCAGAGGTTGAACATTGACCTATGAACCAGGAGATCATAAGTCGATTCCCAGTCAGGGCAAATGCGGCTCAATTCCCAGTGGGTGCATGCGGGAGGCAGCTGATCAATGATTCTC
>NW_006282136.1:0-235 GCF_000327345.1 Myotis davidii | reverse complement strand
ACACGTCCCTTTATACCTCCGCCATTTTTCTTCATCCATCATATTGTATCTTATTTAATGATTTATATTTCAAATGTTTACACACATATATTGGGCAATGTGTAGATTATTTCTTAATGATCATTGTATCTAAATTATGTTAATAATGAGCAAAGTTATAATCAAGTGAAAAGCGTTAGAATTGGAATGTTCTTTCATTTTCAATGTATTTCTTGAGCAAATTATTCATAGATGA
>NW_006282135.1:0-443 GCF_000327345.1 Myotis davidii | reverse complement strand
AAATAAAAAGCTTCTGTACAACAAAAGAAACCAACAACAAAACAAGACAGCCCACTGCATGTGAGAACATATTTGTGAATGTTATCTCCAATAAGCGTTTAACCTCCAACATTTACAAGGACTCATACAACTTAACAAAAGGAAGATAAACAATCCAGTCAAAAAAATGGGTAAAGGACCTAAATACATACTTTTCAAAAGACATTAAGAAAGCGAAGAGACATATGAAAACAGTCTCAAAGTCACTAATCATCTGAGATATGCAAATCAAAACAACAATGAGGTACCATTTCACACCTGTCAGAGCGGCTACCATCAACAATTCAACAAATGACAAGTGCTGGAGAGGATGCAGAGAAAAAGGAACCCTCATGCACTGCTGGTGGGGATGCAGACTGGTGCAGGCACTTTGGAAAACAGTATGGTATTACCTCAAAAAATTA
>NW_006282134.1:0-338 GCF_000327345.1 Myotis davidii | reverse complement strand
CTGGCTTCTGGATGGGCAGGAGCAGCAGGCCCAGGACCCCAGGCTCTCTGAGTGGTTCTGTGGGAGGGCCGTGTGGAAGGGAAAGGCAGGCCTCACATTCTGCTGCTCCCTATCTCTCTCCCCAGGGCCATCTCCTGCATCCTGAGCATCTGGCTGGACCAGCACCTTCAGAATTTCCCAGCCTGATGATGCTGTTGGCTTCCATAGAGCTCAACTTGCAGTCTCCTACCTGCCAAACCAGGCCCAGTGCCTCCATTCACACCTGGAGCACCTGAGCCCACTGAGGCTGAGACAGGAGGAGGAAGAGGCCTCCGGGGGTGGTGTGGGTGAGTGTGCCT
>NW_006282133.1:2293-6800 GCF_000327345.1 Myotis davidii | reverse complement strand
TAAATAATAAAATTTAAAAAAAAATAAAAAAAAGAAAAGCATGCTGTATAGCCTTCAGGTGTTTGATTTTTTTAATTGTTTTTATTGTAGTTGATTTCTACTTTTATGCCATTGTGATCTGAGAAGATCCTTGATATGATTTATATCTTCTTGTGCCCCAATATGTAGTCTATCTTTGAAAATGGCCCATGTGTGCTTAAGAAGAATGTATATTCAGTGGCTTTCTGGTGAAATGTTCTGAAGATGTCAATTAATTCCATCTGATAGAGTGAGTCATTTAGGATTGCTGTTTCTTTGCTGATTTTTTGTTTCAAGGATTTGTCTGATTAATATGGCAAGCACTTCCAGTACCATAACAAAAAGGAATGGTGAAAGTGGCTGCAATGTGCAGGGAGAGATTTTTGACCATCTTATTCAATGAAACTGCTAGTCATTCATCTTGGTTTTTGTCGTTATTTGAACAAATGTCTATAATGAACTGGGGACCTTTTCCAAGTTCTTGTTTATACCAAGGAAAGTAGTTTGAGACACTGTCAGAATATGAACAGGTGATAACAGCAGTGTTTCCCTCCCGGACACACAGGGTATGAGGATGCTGATCCACTTTCTCTCCATAACTGAACCCTATGCAGAAAGAAAAAGCCAGAGAAAGGAAAACAGTGACCAAATCGTTATGCTTCAGAATTTTCTTTTCCTACAGTAACTAAGAAATCTGAATAAATCCAGTGTTGGCTTCTAAAGAATATCCACTAATATATTCTGTTTCCCATAAACCCTCAACTCACGGTCCAGCTGCAGCCACAAGAACATGAACAAAGCTCCAGTGGACGTCTTCATCATTCTTCCTACTCAGGAGCAATTGTGGACCTGCAATCACAGCCAGGGGAGCTACTGCTGTGACCAAGTTCCCCCTCCTTTCCTCTGACCATCACAGGAGTTTCTCACATTCTACCCAGCCAATAAGAAAAAGACTGTGCTTCTGCCAAAGCCTGTTCATTCAGAATCCACTAAAACGCACCCTCCGCATGTTCTGCATCCACAGAACATGTGGATGCACTGCCATCTGTAGTTACATTCACAACTACTGAACTTGCTGTTAAATGTTCTCTTACCCTGTTACCTATGAGATACTTGGCCATGCAAAGGCAGCAATAAGTGAAACAAATTAACTTTATACCAGAGATTAAGGAAGAATGTAGAGATTAAGATTTCTATCCTTGCAAACTACTGAATCATTGTTAATATGTTATATAGAAGCAGAAGCTGCTGGTATTTATTTGCTCAATGATGGCCTGGGTTTACATGTTTGAAATCAGGAAAGCACTCTTAAACAAAGAAAATATGAAACATTCCTTTTTAGCTAAATCTGTCATCATCATTTTCTCTTATGAAGATAAACTCTTCTAAAAAAGAACATATAAGTCAAACAGCAGAGTACAAGGGAGGAGATCACTCAATATTTCAAGTGCCTACTCGCTCACGCTGCTCCTCTAAGCTGGTCTTGCCTGTGACCTTCCTATTCCCAGAGAACTGACAGTACCAACATCAAAATGAGGCATCTTTCATCAATAATGACGGTGATGGAAAGTAAAACATTCAAATCTAAATAAGGGAGCAGGGGGATATTTTCCATGGGTTATTATATTTCACACATAGGAAACAATTTGACCCAGAGATTGGGTTGATTTGCAATGAGAAAACTGACATGCTTTAAGAAATGTTTTCCAATGCTATGTTGAAAGAATGCAGCTTCTGAGAAAACATCAGGATGCAGATTCAGAAAATATAAACACAGGTATGTCTATTCTTGAAGTGGCTTCATTTTCTCATATAAAAATGGGTGGTATATCCTAAAATGCAATTACTGGCTCATATCTTTCATGGAATTTCTTCTAGTGTATAGGCCCACTCTTCTAGCATTTACTTCCACTCCCCTGGCCATTAGTGGATCAAATTCCATAGCTTATCATTTTGTTTTCAAACTCCACTACAATGTTCTTTCCCCAAGACATTGATAATGTCCCTCAGTCCTGTGAATTTCCAGAGTTATCTTTCTCTGCCAAAACCCCTCTTGTCCACTTTATTTTCTTGAAATTTTTTAATTATTTCTGTGAGAATAAATCTAGTGGTAAATTAATATTGCCTCTGTCTACTAAGGGACAAACAGAAACTTAACCTAAAGAACTGGTCATGAGAAATGGTCCCTGGAAAACCAAGACTACCTCATTTCCAGAAGTGGAACTCCTTTCCTGTCATTTGAACTCTCTGTTCCTCTGGAATTACAAATAAATTGGATCTTTCTTCCAAATCTCAAACCTTTACATATGTATAAAGACAGCTGTGGTGAAGAATATAAGATCAATATCCTATATAATAAAAGGCTAATATGCAAATTGTCAACTCGGGAGGGAGCTCAACCAACTAGGAGTTAGGCATGCTCGAACCACCAGGTGGCAGTGTGGAATGTGGCAGGAGTCATCATCACAGCACTGACAGCAAGTGGCAGTGGAGGTGCTGCCTGCCCCTATGGGCCCCTGGATGAGAGCAGGACTGTGGCAAGGTGGTGGAGCAGGTGAGCGTGCGGCACCAGGCCAAGGTGGATGTGAGCAGGGGCCCCAATCACCCCACAAGTTGCCCCACAGATTGGACCTGATCTCTACCCAGGCCTAGCGACCCTACCTGTGCATAAATTTCATGCACTGGGCCTCTAGTATAAATATAAATTAATACATATAAAGTATGTTTTTATGTAGGTAAAACTTCCTGATTTTGAGGATCTTCCATTCTCTCTCTCATTCCCCTACAATATGATTTCTCAACCCATCTTTGGGCATATTTTCATCTTTTTAGGGACAGATACTTAGGTCAACATTTGCCCTTTTGTGGTATGGCATACAGGACTAAATGAAATGGTGCAAAAGTGACCATTCATATGAAAACCAGTATTTCTTATATTAACCATAGCACAGATTCAGCCATCCTTGGACATATTCAGAGTTTCATGATTGCTTCATAGGATATTGTTTTACTTATCGTTAAAGTGTTGACCTGGAAAGGGTTTATCTAGCATCTCCATGGACTTTCAGCTGTATGAGACTTCCAATTATTGTTATTATTGTTTTTGCTGACAATATGTGATTTATTCTTGTTATTCTCATATCCTGCCTTCAGGGAATGTCCACTTGGGATAATGAATATATTAGCTACTTCCAGGAAAGTCGTTAGAAATACATCTGTGTGTTGAAGATGACACTATCACCTTTGACTTCCTCTTAGAGAAGCCAGTGAGTGATGGACTGGTTACTGATACACTAACAGGGGATCAGCCTTAGTCTCCTGTCTTTCCCAAGTTATCAAGCAACTACACAAATTGGAATTCTCTATTCCAACTTTCAAATAATTGACCATGTTTTCCCAGACCCAGGCTATAGAAATCTAGGTAGCTGGGCTCGCATTACACAATTTCTCTTTGCTCAGAAGAATGGTCCTGCAAGATGGAAGCAGAATAAAGAATGCTAAAGAGGAAGTGAGATAATCTAATTTCTTTCTACTCCCAACTCATTTATTAATTTTTTCATATTTGCATCATGGATTTTGTCTCTGTCTTTGTAAAATAAGGTTGGACCATCAGATATTTAAGGGTTCTTGAAGTTCTAAAATTTTTATATTATTTTTATAGTCTTCCTCAGTAGGAGCTATTTTTTCCTTTATTTGAACATATTGCAGTGACACCGGCTAACAAAAGTATACAAGTTTCAGGTGCACAATTCCAACACTCATCATCTGTACTCTGTATTGTGTGTTCACCACCCCAAGTCTCTGTTCATCACCATTTATCCCACCTTTACCATCCTCCATCTCTCCCTCCTTCCCCTCCCCCATAATTACCACACTGTTGTCCATGTCCATGAGAGTTTTCTCTTTTTTTCTTTTTTGCTCAATTCCTCCACCCCAACCACCAGCCAACTCCCTACCACAGCTTTCAGTATACTCTCTCTATGATTCAGTCTCTGTATTGCTTGTTAGTTCATTTTGTTCATTAGATTCCACATGGTGAAATTCAATGAGTGAAATCATATGGTACTGTAACCCTATATTCATTTCAGCATCACTCACAATAGCCAAGACATGGAAACAACCTAAATGTCCTTCAACAGATGATTGGATAAAGAAGTCATGGTACATAGATAAAATGGAATACTACTCAGCCATAAAAATGATAAAATATTGCTTTTGGCAATAACATGAAGGATGTTTAGAGTATTGTGTAAAGTGAAAATGTCAGATGGAAAAGGAAAAAAAAACCATATGACATCATTTATATGTGGGGCATAAACCAGAAAGAAACAAACGCACCAACAAAACAAATAAACAAACTTACAGAAACAGACAACAGAATGGTGGTAACCAGAAGGATAGGAGGTTGGAGAGAAGATGAAGAGAGTAAAGGGGTCAAATATATGGTGACAGAAGGAGACTATAGCCTGGGTGGTGAACATGCAATACG
>NW_006282133.1:1511-2162 GCF_000327345.1 Myotis davidii | reverse complement strand
ACAGACAACAGAATGGTGGTAACCAGAAGGATAAGAGGTTGGAGAGAAGATGAAGAGGGTAAAGGGGTCAAATATATGGTGACAGAAGGAGACTAGAGTCTGGGTGGTGAACATGCAATACAATATACAGACAATGTATTATAGAATTGTACACCTAAAGGTTTTATAATTGTATTCATCAATGTTACCCCAGTAAACTTAATTTTTAAAAATAGAAATTACTTATATGGATATTTTTTTGTTAGTGATGTATGTAAACATGTTGTACAAATGTATCGATATAAATCATTTCAATTAGGTGACCCAAAATAGTGTTCCGTACCAGGTAGCTCAGAATATAACTTCTCATGTCACCCAAACTTCACTAATTTAGGAATATTATGAGTTCATACAATTCGTTTGTGCTCTACAATCCTCACTTTATTCAGGCATGAAAGGACAAAGAGTACTTATTTACAGGGTGTTATCAGTACAGAAATAGATAATATATGTGATAAGCTCAATTGAGTTCCTGATCTTCAAACAAATTATTTTTCTTATACTTGTTATTTTCAGGAGTCAATAAGCCTAATACAAACTTTAAAAACTATTACAAAGGCTCCTTCCTTTTTTCTTGAAAGTAGAAAATTCTGTCATCTAAAAAAGAAAATG
>NW_006282133.1:0-1151 GCF_000327345.1 Myotis davidii | reverse complement strand
CCGCCCCCGGGATTCTGTTGGAACCACTGCACATTGCGCACTGAGGTAGAAAAATTGCACCTCAGAGTAGAGCTGGTTCCCTCCTGGAGGATCAGGATTGAAGGACTCTGCTCCACGTTCATCCCTGTCACCCCTGCTTGAAAAAAGCAAACACATATGAGGACACTGGGGGGTGATTGATGTAGTTTTCAAGCCGGTGCAGCATCCCAAGAAACACCCAAGTGGAGCTCTGTGTCAGCTCACCCGCCGCCCGCCTCTTCTCTGTCAGATGTGGACCACTCCCCAGCTCCCCATCTGGGACACCCGAACTCACAGCAAACCTGGGCCCACAGAAGCCCCAGCAGAGCCCCCAGGTGTCTCTCCATGATGTCTTGTAAAGGTGCTGTAGTACCTTTGCCCCTGCTCTGGAGGGTGCAGGGTCCTGGACCAAGGCAAATTTTGTTCCTGCACTGACTATGTTTCACCAGACTCACTGAAGACCAATCACCTCTCAGCTCTGTCATTCATCTTAACAGCAAACTCCACCCACACTGGCCCAGTGAGATGGCACAGTCATCTCTCCAAAATTGTGAATACAAGCCATGCAGGAAAGTAGGAGTCAATGTTTCCAATAAATGAAGGCATAAGCTGGTGATTTCTCTTAAAACACATTATATAAGAGAAGTTTGTGGAATAGTGTATGAGGAAGGGTGGATAGTGTTTCTAGATTATCAGTGTTTCAATGGGTTATGTAGAACTTTGAAGATTCCTACAAGAATGACCCAGTTCCTAAATTGCATAGTTTGATAGAGAACTTTTTGAATTCAGTTACATAAAAATTCTGATACAAGAAAACTATATGATAGCATGCATTCTGTATTGCAGAAGTAAATGATTTTCTTGAAATCAGGAGAATTCTAGAAGCCAAGACATACGGTCACCATCTGCAGAGAAAATAACTTCAACAAAATTTCCTTGATGAAAAATAGAATTTGTATATAATTTCCACTTTGACTTAATTTCCACCTCTCCCCTTCTCCTGTCCAACTCTTGGGCATGCTCCTGACCCATATAGCTGATTCTGATCCAACCACATTTTGCTGGTCAAATTAAATATTGTCCTGTCTCTTTTCTTCTACTTTTGTTCCTTATTTTCCTTCTGTTTTCTTCTT
>NW_006282132.1:0-894 GCF_000327345.1 Myotis davidii | reverse complement strand
TCTCTCTCTATATCCCATATCTACCTCTATCATCTATCTATCTATCTATCTATCTATCTATCTATCTGTATATCTATCATCTATCCATCTATCCATCTATTATCTATCATCTATCTCTGTCTCTATCTATCTATCATTTATCTATCTCTATCATCTATCTATCTATCTATCTATCTATCCTTCTATCATCTATCTTCAAGACACTTTCTATCTATATCATCTATCTATCTATCTATCTATCTATCTCTCTATCTATCTATCAGCTATCTATCTATCTATCTCTCTATCTCTCTATCTATCCTTCTATCATCTATCTCTCTATCTTTCTATCTATCTATCTATCTATCTATCTCTCTCTCTATCTCTCTCTCTATCTATCTTTCTATCTATCTATCATAATCTATCTTTCCTTTATCCAACGATTTAAAGGGAAACAGCACAGACTCACTTCCATTCTCATCACAACAAACTCAAGGTGGCCAATCCCGGCCGCCAAGGGCCGCAAGCGCTGGAAGCAGGGGCTCGGAGGGAAATGTGCTCCGTCCTCTACGACAGCGCGTCTCATGACTCCCAGCAGCTGACGCAGAAAACGAGCGAGAGAGAGAGAGAGAGAGAGAGAGAGAGAGAGGCGGGGCTGTGAGTCCCTCAGGGGCAGCCTCCTGAGCACAGGTCACTAAGGGCAGCTCTGCCTCCTGCCCGGTGTCGCCTGGGTGAGCGGGACCCACCCTCTCCCAGGTCCCGTCATCCTGAAAGCAGGGAGGGCGCCGCCGTCTCAGAATGTGGCGCCAAAACACATCTGGCCCCCGGCTGGTGTTGCTCAATGGTTAGAGGGACCACCTCCACTCAGTGCACGAATTTCTTTTGTTTTAAAATATATTTTTTTACAGAGAGGAA
>NW_006282131.1:0-545 GCF_000327345.1 Myotis davidii | reverse complement strand
CTCTATCCACTGAACCAAACCGGTTTCGGCTGTGTTGCAGTTTCGACAAAGATTACTTGAAAGTATGTGTCTGGGTTTATTTCTGTGTTTTCTGTTCTGTTCTGTTGATGTATGTGTCTGTGTTTCTTCAGCAACACAATGTTTGCTTGCTTTGTCTTTGTAAGAAATTGAAGTCAGGAATTGTGATGCTACCAGCTTGCTTCTCACTCATGATTGTTTTTGCTATTCACATTTTTTTAGTTCTATACATTTCAAGGTTCTCTTTTCATGTCTTTGTAAAATACCATAGGAATTATCCTCAGGGTTCCATTTAATCTGTAGATTGCATTGTGTAGTATGGATATTTTCACAATATTTCTTTTGTAAAATTCTTTATTGTTTAAAGTAATATACACCGTACTACATATGTTGTGATTTTCCCTCATTGACCACAAATGAGGGAGATCATGTGATATTTATCTTTCTCCACCAGGCTTATTTTGCTTAGCATGATTGCTCTCCAATTTCATCCATGCTGTTGTAAATAGTAAGAGTTCCTCCTTTTT
>NW_006282130.1:0-492 GCF_000327345.1 Myotis davidii | reverse complement strand
TGACTGCCCATTTAGGCCTGATCCCCATGCATTAGGCCTAAACAGGCAGTGGGATATCCTTCAAAGAGTTCCATCTTGGAGAGCATGCAGGCTGGGCTGAAGGACCCACACACGCCTCATGCCCCCCTTCCCCCATGCACGAATTTCTGGCCTCTAGTGGTTTATAAAGGCTGCAGATCTTTGTGCCTTGATATCCCCTCTGATTGGTCACCGTCACCTCTGATTTGGTCACTATAGCAACTTCTGAGCCCAAAAGTCGAACCTCACATGGGAGACATGAGGCCCTCCTCCCTCATTGTTCCCCTATTCCTTCTGGGCTTTCTATCTCCTTCCCTTATATTGTAAATATGTACTTTTGCTACTCCCAACACCCTTGTCTTATGGAAATGTATCCATTTGCAACTCTGTAGCCCTGTGTTTTCTTTTCCCCCCCATGGATTAATTAATTAATTAATTAATTATATTTTTAATTTTGTTTTATTGCTTAAAGTA
>NW_006282129.1:0-318 GCF_000327345.1 Myotis davidii | reverse complement strand
TTTTGTTTGTTTGTTGTGTGTGTGTGTGTGTGTTTATTTTATTTATTTATTTTCGTTAATCCTCTCCTGAGGATATTTTTTTCATTGATTTTGAGAGAGAGTGGAAGAGAGGGAAGGAGAGAGAGAGAGAGAGAGAGAGGGAGGAGTTTCAATGTGAGAGAGACACATCAATTGGTTGCCTCCTGCATGCACTCCAACCAGGGCAGGGATCAAACCTGCAACCAAGGTATGTGCCCTTGACAGAGAAATTGAACCCAAGATCCTTCGGTCCATGGGCCGATGCTTTAACCACTGAGCAACACTGGCCAGGGTGAGCAT
>NW_006282128.1:0-327 GCF_000327345.1 Myotis davidii | reverse complement strand
CAGAATAAACCTGAGTTTTAGGTTTTAGCATCAATCTAGGGCTTTTACAGGGAAATATATAGGGAAGAAAAGCATGTTAGAGAATATCTAGTAATTGAGGCAGAGAAGGGTTTTCTTTTTTTAAAAAAAAAAACTTTATTGTTGAAAATATTACATATGCCCCCTTTTTTCTCCATTGACCCCTTTTAGCCTGCTCCCGCACCCCACTCCTCCAGGCCTCCATCACCCTATTGCCTGTGTCCATGGTTTATGCATACAAGCATACACGTTCTTTGGTTGATCTGCAGGGCAATAAGGGGGTTGTGGAGCTCCCCCCATCAGGCACAG
>NW_006282127.1:0-1296 GCF_000327345.1 Myotis davidii | reverse complement strand
GAAAGAAGAGAAAAAGATAGAAGAGAAAACAAAGAACAAGTAAGAGAGAAAAGAGAATGAAGTAGAAGAGAGGAGTAGACTATTCATATGAGGAGAAAATGCCTATAGAACCGCCACTAATCCCAACAAATTCCATCAATGGATCCCTGGATATGAATACAAACTAAACAACCAATAATATCAAGTGAGGCGAGGGAAACAGAAGCACAAAAATAACCGGGGGCGGAGGGTGGTGGTGGGGGGTCTGAAACAGAAAAAGAAAAAGAAAAAGCAGAACAACCTCCCAAACAATCCTTAAAAAAAAACCCAATATACTCAACAATCAAGCAAACAACAACAAAACAATAGAGAAAAGAAAAAAAATGGATTGTGAAGAAAGATAAAGGAGAGGTGTATAAGGATTTAGAGCAGGTGATTGGAAATAAGATATATAAGTAGGGTGAAATTTATACAGGAGGTTAAAAAATAGGGAAAATCTAAATCAGGAATAAGGTAAGAGAAACAGGACAGCACAAGGGGAAAAGTGGGGAAGAGGGTTTTAGCACAGAGGCAAAGCTGAGGTAGAGAACAATGATGCTAAAGGAACGATGAAAAGAGAATGGAGAACACTAGTCCCAAAATAAAATAAAGATAAAATAAAATGACACTTTAAAAAATGGTAAAATGGTAGCAGTAATAATACTGGTTAAAAATAAAAATGTAGTAATTAAAAGGGTAAAATCAGGTGATGAAAAAAAAATGTTTTCTTAGTTAAAAGGTGAAAAAATAATTTTAAAAAAATTAAAATGTGCAGTAATGAAGGTGGTTCAGATCTTCTATTCTTTTTGGCATGCCAGGTATTCAGGAGAATGTTGAATTTCCCTCTGATACACTGTTCCTCCGTGTTGTAAACCACAGTCCTGATTTTAATGCGTGCTGTATTGGTTTCCCAAACAGCCTTTATATGTGTTTACAGAAGAGTCAGTTCGTGGCTCTGCCTCTGGGTTGCAGTGTGTTGGGATTGACTTCTGAGGCTATAAGTCCTCTCTGACCAGGTGTTCTCTATTGTAACTGAAACTGGCTTGGGAAAGTCCTCCGCCCAGAGCTGGTTCCCCAGTCATCACTCCCCACTCTGTTTCCCAGGCCCCTCAAAAACAACTTTCCTTCACAGGCTCTGCGAGTGACCCCAACTGGGTAATCCCATGCACTGGGTTCAACAATCAAACACACAGATTTAAGAGGAAGTGTAAAAACAAGAGCCTGGGAAGCTGTGCGAACTTGCACGGCTCCACCTTCCAGATCTGTGCGGAGTCTCTG
>NW_006282126.1:0-875 GCF_000327345.1 Myotis davidii | reverse complement strand
CCCAGCCTCACGGGGCCTGACCAGCTGGCTCAGGCAGTTCCCCACAGCAAGGCCCAGCATCCGCCTGCAGGAGAGGGCATCTTGGTGGTTCTTCATCTTGAAGTCTCTGGAGAGAGGTTCCAGCCCAGCTCCCCATGCACCCCTGTGTCCTGGCACCTGGGGCTGCCCTTCTGGGGGCCTCCCCATCCTAGTTCCCTTGTCCCAGCAACACGGACAACCCCCAGGTCTGTGGGTCCGCCCAGCAGGACCCTGGCTGCCTGCATGCTGTGCGGGGGCCTCTACAGTGTAAACTAGACATGGGGGAGGGGCCCTACCCGTGTGTCTCAGTGGATAGAGCGTCAGTCTGGGGACTGATGGGTCTTGGGTTTGATTCCTGTCACAGGCACGTACCTCCATTGCAAGCTGGATACCTCCCTGCAAGAGGCAACTACTCAACGTGTCTCTATGGGCTCTCTCTCTCTCCTCCCTTCCACTTTCTCTAAAAATAAGTGGGAAATATCCTTGGGTGAGGATTCACAAAACTAAGGAATAAAGGAACCTTGTGCGTTTTTTAATGGAAAAAAGGAAAGAAATGGTAAGAGGTCACCACAAAGCCCACCCAGCGTCGCTCATTGGTTGAGCTGTGACCTATGAACCAAGAGGTCAGGGTTGGAATCCTGGTCAGGGCACATGCCTGGGCTACTGCCTGACCCCCAGTGGGGGCGTGTAGGAGGCAACCGATCAATGATTCTCTCTCATCATTGATGTTTATATCTCACTTGTCCCTCCTTCCCTCTCTGAATCAATAAAAATATATTTTAAAATAAGAACAACAAATGTAAAAAAGAGAGAAGTAAGGCTTCGTGGTGTTTGACTTGCCCAAGCCCCACCCCCTC
>NW_006282125.1:368987-371806 GCF_000327345.1 Myotis davidii | reverse complement strand
CGGGACACGACCTGGGACGCGTCTGCCTGTATCACCGGCATCTTCTTTCTCCCTAAACTCTTTTATCTTAATATGAGTCTCAAAATATCTTTAGCAATGTCAATAAATATAACAATGTTAAATTTAAAGAAGTGGAAAAAAAACAGAAGCAGAGATGGAAGACAGGTCAGCAGAACTTTCAGGGTGGGGATACCTTGGTGGAACTTCTATGATCCTAAGAGTTTCAGGTCCAGGAATTTCATTTTCCTAATATACTCAGAGTGACTTAAGGATAAAGACATTCTCTTTACCCCAACATCAAGAAGACATTCTCCAGATGTTCTTCTAACATCTTATAGTTTTGGCTTTCACCTATAGGTCTCTAACCATCTTAAATCAACTTAAAAAATCTAATATGAGGTACTTTTATCTAACAAGCACATCTTTTCTTTTGTTGTTCTTGTTGCCATCTATATATCTTTGGTGAAATGTCTCTTCATGTCTTTTGTCCATGTTCAAATAAGATTGTTAACTATTTACATGTTGAGTTTTGAGAGTTTTCAAAAATATATTCTACAGACTCGTTTTGTGTCAGATATGCTGTTTTCAAATATTTTCTCCTAGTCTGTAGCTGGTCTTTTCATTCCCTTAATAAGGTCATCTGCAGAGCAAAAGTTTTTCATTTCATTGAATCCAATTTGTCAATTTTTCCTTCTGTGTATCTTGATTTTTAGTATCAAGTCTAAGAATTCTGCCTAACACTAGGCCCCAAAGAATTTTTCTATTTTTATTAAAGTTTTATAGTTTTACATTGTATATTTAAATCTGTGATCCATTTGGTGTTCATTTTTGTATAGGGTGTGAGATTTATGTTTATGTTTATTTATTTTTTTGCCTGTAGATGTCCAATTGCTGTCACTATTTATTGAAAAACTTCTATTGCCTCCACTGAATTGCTTCTGTGCTTTGTCAAAAATCACCTGGGCATATTTATGTGGGTCTGTTTTCCACTTCACTTTCTGATCCAATGACTTATGTATCTGCCCCTTTGCCAGTATACACTGGCTGGATTACTGTAACTATGTAATAGGTCTTGAAGTTGGGTAGACTGATTTCTTTTTCTCATTTTATTCTTCTTTTAGCTATTCTAGTTACTTTGCTTTTCCATATAAATTTTAGAATAATCTATATTTACAAAAAAATCTTTCTGAAATTATGAGAGGAATTGTGTTAAACCTTGTATCAGTTAGGAGAAAATTGACATACAGTCAAACCTCGTTTCTTGAACATCTCCCATCTTGAACAATTTCGTTCTGGACCAAGTTTTTAACAGAAAAAGTATTTCGGTTGTCAAACCAAGCTTCAGTTTTCGAACTGACAATTTTTTCAAGCTGATACTTCAGCATGACAAAAATTATCTCTCAGGCAACGAACAAAAGAGAGAATGCTTTTGTTGCCAGCAAAATCAACAATCAACACTTAGCACAGTTTTTAAACATAGAGTCCATCAAGAGTGCTAGTGTTGCCAAGGGTGTGAAAGAAACAATGATCTCAGACAATTGTAGAGGTAGAAAAACTGTTGTTGATTTGGATAAACAAAAAGCAATTAGCCAGTGATAGCAATTAGCCAGGGACAGCCATTTCGGAGGCAGTGATACATGAACAAGCAAAGATGCTGCATGCTGACCTGAAATACATCCCTGGACTGAAGGCTCAAAGTGATTCATTTAAGGCTAGTAGTGGGTGAGTTGATAAATTTAAGAAAAGAAGTATTTATTTATAGATTAAATAGTATATTAGACATGTACTGTATATAAGAAAGGTTAAAACAGGAAATCATTTGGGGGTCTGGAATGGATTAATTCAATTTACATTATTTCTAATGGGGAAAAAAAGATTTTTTTTTTTTAACAAATTGCTTCTCAAACAGCCTTCCAGAACAAATTAAGTTTGAGAACCAACCGAGGTTCCATTGTATTTATTATGTTGAGTCTTCTAATCCATTGACATGGTATGACTCTCCATTTATTTATTTGTTTGATTTTTTTCACCTGTTTTGTTGTATCTATCTATCATCTATCTATCCATCTATCATCTATCTATCTATCTACCTATCTATCTATCTATCATCTATCATCACTTGAGGACATGTCTACTGATTTTAGAGAAAGAGGAAGGGAGAGAGAGAGAGAAATATTGATTGGTTGTCTCCTGTATGCATTCCAGTCTGGATTGAATCCACAACCTAGGTATGTGCTTTGACTAGGAATTGAACTGACAACCCTTTGGTATATGGGATGATGCTCTAATCAACTGAGCCACCCAGCCAGGGCTATTTTGTTGTATTTAAACATGGACATACTATACATATTTTGCTAGATATACACATAAATATTTTACTTTTTTGTTAGTCGCAAATGGTATTGTGCTTTTAATTTTGGTGTCTGTGTGTTCATGTTTATTGCTAGTCATACAATTGCTTTTTGTGTTCATGTGGGTACTGTGACCTTGCTGCACTGAGAGGTTTTTGTTGGTTTTGTTGTTTTTTTGTTATGATTGGTTGAACGGACAACCGGACAACCATACACTTAGCATATTAGGCTTTTATTATATGCTAGAGCCCTGGTGCACAAAAAGTTGTGCACTTGGGGTGGGGGGTGGGGGGAGGTACCTCAGCCCGGCCTGTGCCCTCTCGCAGTCTGGGACCCCTCTGGGGATGACCACCTGCTGGCTTAGGCCTGCTCCCCGGGGCATTGGGCCTAAGCTGGCAATCAGACATCCCTCTGGCCTGGGAGCCCTCGGGGGATGTCCACTTGCCAGCAGGGAGCAGGCCTAAGCTA
>NW_006282125.1:358552-368568 GCF_000327345.1 Myotis davidii | reverse complement strand
TCTTGGTTGGGTTAATTTGCATATAGTCACTCTGATTGGCTGGTGGGCATGGCTTAAGACATAGCAAAGGTACGATCAATTTGCATGTTTGTCTTTTATTAGATTAGATTAGATGATAGTCCTTTTGAAGTCCTTTTTCCTCTTTTTCCTCTCCTTCTGGGACTGCAATGCTACAAATATTGGAAGGCTGAAGCTGTGTATTTTGTTGATGCTGTTCTTTGTTTCTAGTGACTTTTCTTTCTGATGTTCAGATTGGGTAATTGCTATGTTCCATCTTCACTGATTCTTTCCTCTGCCTCTTCCATCTGGTATTTAGCCCATCCATTGAGTTTTATTTTGTTTATTTTACTTTTCAGTTCTAAATTTCTAATTGGCTATTCCTTATAGCTTCCATTTCTTTCTGAGACTTCCAATTTTTTCATTTATTTTAAGTATCTTCCTAATTAATTGTTAAAGCAAATAATTAGAAAGATACTTACAATCACTTTGTGATTGCTGCTTTAAAATCATTGTTAGATTATTTTAATGTTCTCATCTTGGGATTAGCATCTGGTAATTGTCTTTTCTCATTTAAGTTGGGGTCATCCTGATTTTTGGTATTACAAATGATTTTTTTATTAAAATCTGGACATTTTGAGTATTATGAGATTCTAAATTTTATTTATACGTTGTTTTAGCTGGCTTTCTCTGACTTCAGCAGTACAGGGAAGAGTACCATCTCTCTCTATATAAAAGCCAAGAAATCAGAACCACAGAACAACTAAAACGACCAGAATGACTTGTTGCTATGATGTGCACTGCAGCGGCCAACTGGCCTGATTGGCCCTGTAGCCTCTCCGCCTGGCTGGCTCCACCCCTGATCAGCCCCCAACACCCCAATCGGGAACAGGGTCAGCCAGCCAACTGTCCATGGCGCACCCCCAAGTCAGCCACAACCCCTTCCCCTGGGTTGCTTGGCACCCCCCACCCTGATCGGGGGCGGGGCTGGCTGGCCAACCACCTGCAGCCCACCCCCTGGCTGGCCAGAAAACTGCAGCCCCTCCCCCCAGCTGGCCCGGCTCCAGATAGCCCCACATTGAGGTGGGTGGGCCGGACCCCACCCATGCATAAATTCATGCACTGGGCCTCTAGTCTTATTATGAGTATAGAAGTCTAGGCTACCCAGTCTTCAACAATTGATACCTGAGGAAGGAAGAGGTTACTTGCTGGTCAAGAGATGGAGTTTCAGATCCCATTAAGCTCCCATTAATCCACTTTGCTCTTCAGGTGGCCTCCACTGATACCGTGGAGAGTTTTAAAAGTCATCACTCTCTATTAGGCCTTCTCAAATACTACCTCAGCAGGGAGGGGTGGATAATCTTATTACTGCTGCAGGTGATTGAAGTTCAAGCCATCTTATGGGGTCTCCACTGTGGCTTGTTACTTCACTATGGGGATAAAAGTCCTGGTTCCCAGGACTCATCTTCTCTAACACCAACCCCTGGAGGAGTTGTTTGGCCTTGTTAAAGCCTGGTGATGATAGAAATATGGACTCCCCATTTGGCCTTTGCTGTCATGGATGGAGGTGTGGCCACAGCTTTATTTCTGTGGTGTTTAGCTATAATAGAACACTTATTGTCTAGAAATTTTCTGTCTTGCTATTCTGTTCTTTTCTTGATCATTTAACTGAAGAAAGCTGGATTTTGTTGAGTTTTTGTTGTCTAAACCAGTGATCGGCAAACTGTGGCTCGCGAGCCACATGCGGCTCTTTGGCCCCTTGAGTGTGGCTCTTCCACAAAATACCACATGCAGGTGCACACATACAGTATGATTGAAACTTCGTGGCCCATGTGTAGAAGTCAGTTTTTGGCCTGGGCGAGTCTATTTTGAAGAAGTACTGTTGATATTTGGCTCTGTTGACTAATGAGTTTGCTGACCACTGGTCTAAACCTATTGGTATTTTTGAGTTGCTGTGTTTTTTTTATTGTAGCTGAGATACAATATGACATTAGTCTCAGACATATAACATAGTGATTTGAGATTTCTGTCCCTTGCAAAGTGATCACCATGATGAGTCTAGTAACCTCCCATCACTGTACAAAGTTATTATGCTATTACTGATGCTATTTTCTACTAGAGGCCCAGTGCATGAAATTTGTGCAGGATTGGGGGAGGGGTGTCCCTCAGCCCAGCCTGCACCCTCTCCAATCTGGAACCCCTCAGGGGATGTCCGACTGCCAGTTTAGGCCCGATCCTGCATCCCTCTCACAATACGGGACTGCTGGTTCCCAACCACTTGCCTACCTGCCAGCCTGATAACCCCCTGACCACTCCCCTGCCAGCCTGATCACCCCCAATTGTCTTCCCCTGTTGGCCTGGTCACCCACAACTGTCCTCTCCTGCTGGCCCAATCACCCCCAACTGTCCTCCCCTGCCAGCCTGGTCACCCCCAACTGCCTTCCCCTGCAGACCTGGTCACTCCTAACTGCCCTCCCCTGCAGGCTTGGTCATCCCCAACTGTCCTCCCCTGCCAGCCCGATCACCCCCCACTGTCCTCCCCTGCAAGCCTGGTCCCTCACAACTGCCCTCCCCTGCAGGCCTGGTCATCCCCAACTGCCCTCCCCTGCAGGCCTGTTCACCCCCAACTGCCCTCCCCTGCTGGCCATCTTGTGAAGACATTTGGGTGACCATGTTGTGACCACAGGGGGATGGCCATCTTGTGCAAGTGCATGACAGTCAATTTGCATATTACCTCTTTATTATATAGGATACTGTACATTATATTCATGTAGTTATTTGTTCAATGATTGGAAATTTGTACCTCTTAATTCCTTGCACCTTATTCACCCATCTCTTGCTCCCCTTCCATCTTGAGTTGCTGTTTTCTTTAGCTCTAAGTCTGAGATATGTGAGGCAAAAAGAAAACTTACCGTCATATCTTTCCTTGGGTCCCAAGGTTCTCTGTGATCTGCCTTCATCTTTCCATATCTCAGAATCTTATGTTTGTTTTGTATATAACTAGAGGCCCAGTGAACAAAATTGTACACAGGTACAGTCCCTAAGCCTAGCCTGTGATCAGGGTCATCTTCCCCAGCTGCTGGCAGCTACCCCCCCCACACACCGCCACCCACCCCGGTTCCCCATTCACCATCCAGCGATGGAAATCTCATGGCAGGGGTGGGACCGTGAAGTCGGCCGTTCCTGCCTGCTCGCTAGTCCTACCCACGCTGCCAGTCGCCCACATCCCACACCACCCACCCCTGTTCCCTGTTCACCATCGATGGCAATCGGAGCCTGCAAGCTGGGGAAGGGACCAAGAGGTCAGCCCATTCCGCCCACTTGCCATTCCTGCCCCCCACTGACCCTGGTCCCTGTTCCCCATCTGGCGATGGGAGCCTGATGGCCGGGGGAGGGACCAAAAGATTGGCCATTCCCACCTGCTCACCGGCCCCACCCCTGCTGCTGGTCACTCTCTGTGTATGGGTGACAGGCGGGGCAGGGGCCTTGGACTGGCGCCACCTGCATCCCCTGCCACTCACCCTGGGTCCCCGTTTGCCATCGGTGTTTGAAGCCTGCCAGCCGGGGAAAGGGACCAAGAGGTGTTAGGTCAGTGCACCTCATAGTGACTGGTTGAGTGGTTGTTCTGGTCATTCTGCCGTTAAGGTCGCTGGGCTTTTATTATATAGGATGTGCAAGGTTTTTATTTGTACTTAGCAGGAAACATAGGAAAATGTAGATCTATGCCATCTTCCTGGAAGTGGAAGTTCTCTCAATTGATTTTTAAATTTATATTTACCTTTAACCCAGCAATTTTGCTAAGCTCACTTTTTTGCAGATTCTTTATAATATTTTATGATTATGACAGTGGTGTCATATAAATTCTTCCAGTTCCTGAGCACATAATATATTTCCATTTCTTTGTGTCTTCTTCAATTTCTTTCATCAGTGTCCTTTAGATGTTAGTGTACATGTCTTTCACCTCCTTAGTTAAGTTTTTTCCTATGTATTTTATTCTTTTGTATTCTTCAACTTTACTGAATTTGTTTATTAGTTCCAACAGTATTTTAGTGGTGTCTTTAGAGTTTTCTATGCACACAATGACAGTTTTACTTCTTCCTTTCAAATTAGGGTGCCTTTTATTTCTTTCTCTTGCCTAACTGCTCTGGCTAGGACTTCCACTACTATGTTGAACAGAAGTGGTGAGAGCACACATCCTTCTATTGTTCCTGATCTTAAAGGAATACTGCCTATCATTCAATAACTGAACATAGTTGTTTCATAAATTTTTGTTCAGTTTTCTAGTTATTTGTACTATTACAATAATTATGAGCCTTCTTTCTCTAACATGGCCAGAACAGAAGCATATATTCTCATCTGTGAGTGCCCTCTTTTAGCATTGTTATATACAAATGAAGTCTCTTTTTATTTTTCACCCTTGCTGGAGCAAGGCCTCCAAAAATTGGTTGCCTCCCCCCACAAAAAAAAAGGGGAGAGAGAGAGCATATAAATGAAGTCTTGTCAATTAATACATTAGATGCCATGCATTGCCTCTTCTATTTTACTAGAGGCCCGATGCATGAAATTTGTGCAAGGACCTTGGCTCCGGCCCCTGCTTGCCGCAGCCGGGGACCTCTGTCGCCTCTGCTGTGGCCCCTGCCTGCTGTGGTGTTGTCTAGAAGGAAGGATGTCCGGAAGGACATCAGGTCTAATTAGCATATTACCCTTTTATTATTATAGATGTTTGTGCTCCTAAAGGGCTGACTGCTAGATATGTACATATTCATGTTGACTGATGGGCTTCACTTCAAAGAATTAGATAGGTAGGTTAGTGTCTCTCAGTGAAGATCTCTACAGTGCTGGCAGCACTGTATCCTGATGCCCTGGTACCCATGCGTGTCCCCTCTGTGCTTGGAATATCCTAGGAACTCTACCAAGAAGACTGTATTCATCTTTTTATAGCCTTCTCCTGGGAGTATGCCAGGCTATAATTTTCTCGGTCTGGTTTATCCATTAATGTAATTTCATCTTCTGCCTTCTGGAAGCACGTCACTATTACTGTTTTCTCTTGGCTACCTATCCCATTATCAGCTTTTCTAATAATTTATTCTCTTTAGTTTCTCTGCAATATCATTTCCATGGAGCTTGGGGAGAGTGGGGAAGGCAAATACATAGGTCCATACTATAATTTTGAATTAGATGCCTCTTTGAAAATGTTATGACAAATTTTGTGAAAATCACTATGTTATTAAAAATTTCAATTAACTTTTTAGTGAATAGAGCGTTGATATCTCCAAGGGTTAGTACCTATCAAAGGAATAAATAATAATGTTGATGTAAATTGCTTAGAAATGAACCAAATCCAATGAATGATTCAGATTATTTAAGCACGTCTGGTGGATGGATGGATCTGTTCGTTTGTTTATTATTTTGCTTGGGATGCTTTTAAATATCAACTTTAAAAAATGTTTGAACTCTATAGACAAATGTAACACCGCAGGCTAAAAATTATACTTTTGCTTCACGATTGAATTTGATTATATACCTATAGTAAAGTAGACAATTAGAGTTTATTGTATATTTGTGGCTGGGTTATCTATTTTTCTCACAGGTATAAGAGTAAACCTGCTGATGACTACGAAGATCCCAAAGATGTTCAAGCCATCAAAGAGGCTCAGGTGTTTATGGGAGACTTCAATCTGAAGACAGCCGCAGACTATAAGATACCCGAGCACATGAGAATAAATGCTGCCAAGAAAGAAGAAGAACTGGGACAGCTAGACTCTATGGTACTTAGAAACACTTCGGTGTTTCAGATCAAAAAATGACTTCCTCCCCCTCTCTGCCCCCTGGGACCTGGCTGAGTACACATGCCTTCAGGAAGGACTTCGATTGAGTGGTAGGAGGGGAGGACAGGGGAACTGAGCCCTCAGAGCCAGCTGAGGGATACCACACATTATAGCCAGATTGCCTCCCCTTCTGGAGAAGCTAAATGGGGAAAAGCCTAAAAGCTAGAGAAAAGAGTAATTTTGTAGTGAACACGAATGGTCAGATACATTTTTATCTTGAAATTTTGTTAGGCATTTCAATCAGGGGACAAAAGCAAATCATATTTGAAACTGTTCCTTGTGAGTGGGTTGTCATTTTGCTTCCTTTCTGTTCTTTTTAATTAGACCCATTCAAAGAAAATGTACTTGAACAAGTCCATCCTCTCACTTCGAGATCTTAAAGTGGCTGTCATCGAGGAGATACAGTGCCTGGTACAAGAGATGAAGAACATTCAGTCAACTCTTCACGCATCCAAGCGCATCTCCATTCCGAAAATCCCTCAGATACACCCGGAAGAAGTTCCTGAAAAGAGATTTCAGTATGATGAGGAAATTCTCCTCGATTTTAAGCAACAGCTGATGAAAAATGAGGATACAAAGGCGCCCCTAGTGGAACAGGCGGGGCCGGTAGGCTCAGGTGGAGGATTCCTTAGATCCTCTTATGCGAAGGATGGGGATTTGACAACACGAGAGTCCTTGTCTAGAGCGTCAAGGTCATCAGCATTCAGCCTAGATCTTCCAAAGCCATCTGAATTTGAAAGAGCAGATCCAATTGATGTAGAGACGGAGATTATGAAGAGAAAGGAGATTAAAAACATATACATGCAGCAGTATTTGGCCAACAGGGTAAGGGGTGAGACTGTGCCTATTTATTTTTTAAATATATTTTTATTGATTTCAGAGAGGAAGGGAGGAGAGAGAGGTAGGAACATCAATGATGACAGAGAATCATTGATTGGCTGCCGCCTGCATGCCCTCCCGCCCCCCACTGGGGATCGAGCCTGTGCCCTTGACTGGAATCGAACCCGGGACCCTTCAGTATGCAGGCCGACGCTCTATCCACTGAGCCAAACTGGCTAGGGCCGAGACTGTGACTATTTAAAGCTGAGAGAGAATGGAGCAGGGATGTCTATCTAGTTTATTAATTATTTATTTAACATTTTTCTACATTAACCTTCCCCAAACCCTGACCAGGCCACAATTCACTCATGGCTTGGCTTCCTCCTCACCCCTGTATTTTCTGAAAATCATTGTGCTCTGCCCAGAACTGTGGAGCTTTGTAACTCCTTCCTTTTTGGGAAGCTAAGCATTAGGGGCAAATGCATGTTAACTGGCATCATCTCGCTGAAGCCATGGTAAAGGGGAAGTGATGAGAAGCTTTCACATGATGGATGGAACATAACAAAAACCTTCCAGAGGAAATGGGCCACCCTCTGCTTTTCATACTCTCCCCTTTCTCTCATTTGCTCCAATACTGGGAGTGTTCATGGTTATGAACGGCTTCAAAATTCTTCTGGAGCTAGAATGCCAGCTATTTTTATTTCGAGGAATATCAGGACCAGACTGGGAGCAGTTGTGCAGGAGGTACTCCTGGGGTGCTAGTTCCCTGCTACCAGCCGTATTGTGTCTTTTCCAGCTAGGTGCTCCCCTATAGCTTTCCAACCTTACTCTTCACCCATCAACTCTTCTACCTCCAGCTCAGTATTCTCATGCTTCCTGCTTTTCCCCACTTTCCTCCCCCAATTTTGAATTTCTTATCTGTGCTTTTTCTTTTGCTATTTTCTTCTACCAGAGTTGAGTCATCACTCAAAACTCAGCCCAGTTCCAAACCCCTTCCAAATCTTCTGTCCACATCATATACTCTTAAAAAACAAAACAATAAAAAACAACTTCCATTGCACCTATAATCAGCACACCATGTTTTATTCTTAGTTTTCTTTGCTGCTTTGCGTGTGTTAGTTTTGTCTTGCAAATTAGGTTATATAGATCTTAAGGGAAGTACATAACTTCTTCTGACTCCCTTGCAGTGTCTTGGACAATGCCAAACATGTAAAATGTTTTGACTGAATTGACTAATTTACTTTATTAATTGAAAATTCTTATTGGTCCTTCTAAGAGCAGGGACAGTGCGAGCTAGGTAGTAGTGATGCAACTCAAGTCAGACATGTTCTCTAGCCTCATAAAGCTTGTAGGGTGTCAGGGATAAGAGAGAATAGGACAAGTGAAACCCTTACAAACTTGGTCACCTATGTGGTGAGTTTCAGAATGCTGTTGTACTAAAAATATATAGTCCTGCCTCCAAAGAAATTTTTAAATAATTCAAATGTGTTGAACAAATTTTTTTTTTTTGGAGGGGGAGCCCACTTAATCTACAGCCCTACATAAAGTTTAATTTTTTAAAAAAATTTCTTTGGTTTTCTTTTGTTTGTTTTTAAGCTATCTGAAATTCTCCAAAAGTTTTACTGTCCCAAACCCACAGATCTCTTCACCACTCTCAGCACCAACCTGGGCCCTCGCTCATAAATTGCAAGCATTTGAGTTGAGGTTCCCCCATCATGTACAGCCTACATGATGTCCTGCATGGAATGGTTTGTCTTCTTCCTGCTGTATGCGTTTCCTCAGGAGAATCAGTCCCGGGGCTCTCTCTCGATCTCTTCATCTCCTTTGGGATGGGATGGGTGGGGGAGAAGCTGTGCCAAAATCAGAGCAAAACTGAGGCTTTAAAATCATTAGGACATCAGACGAGTAAGGTCTAGACCAGGGCTTGGGATACTTAGGTTCCTATCCCAGTTCTGTGACAAATTAGCTTTGATCTCAGGAAAATCACCGTTAGCCTCAATTTCATCATTTCTACAGTAAGAAGATTGTGAACAGGTTTCCTGTGGGTCCATGATTGTATTCACCTTTTTTGAAAATATTTACTGTTTGGTAGGTTTGAATATTTTCAAAGTAAGAAGTTGAGGGAAATATTTACCTAGTGTTTACTGTATGAACGGCCATGTAGAATACTGTGGGGGATATAACAGAGGTAGACATAACACTATCCACAAAGAGCTTATAGTCAGTACAACAAGACTTTTTTGATCAATGGCTTTTTTAAAAAAATGTATTTTATTGATTTTTTACAGAGAAGAAGGGAGAGGGATAGAGAGTTAGAAACATCGATGAGAGAGAAATATTGATCAGCTGCCTCCTGCACATTCCTTGCTGGGGATGTGCCCGCAACCAAGGTACTTGCCCTTGACTGGAATTGAACCTGGGACCCTTTAGTCTGCAGGCCGAAGCTCTATCCACTGAGCAAAACCAGTTCGGGCTCAATGGCTTTTTTTAATGGAAGAGAAATAGCTGGAAGGACTATAGTTATAGAATTTCTGCCACTTAATGAATAAATTAATTTAAGTAAACTTAAGACCATTGCTGAATGATTTATATGACTAGACACAACCACACACACCCATGTAATTCTCCATCTATATTAATGGCATAATGAGAAAATGCTTTTACCCAAACAAATTAGTATTGTTAGTTTAAAAAAATACTGTTCTTAACTTCTAACATATATACAAATCTTTTTCTACCCCAGATCAAAGAACTGATTGTCACCTTTGATGCAGAACTCCATCTCCTGAGACACCAGAAACTGAAACTAGACATTCAGATGAAATTATCTGACCTGAACCATGTCACATTATTTCAAGAAATGATGCTCCTCAAGAATTTTGAAAAACAGGAGAACATACTTCAAGAGCGTGTTAATTCATTAGACAAAGAGGAACAGGAGATGCAAGTATGAATGAGCAGGAAAATGCTAGCTGGGTGCACCCTTAAGTTATGGAAAGAACTTGATTCTTCTTTTCTTCTCCACTTAATTTTTTATCTTGTTCAAGTCCTCATCTCTTTCTTGTCTTCTCTCCCTTCTCTTTTCCCCCATTATTCAGACTTGCGCTGTATTTTTGGTATCCTTGGTCAGAGAGAAGTGAATCAGATTTTTTTTTAGTAAATTTGATCTAATGTCTTGTAAGGTAGAATAAAATTTTCAAAAGTTAGCCTTATATTTAGTTTATCCATAGATTTCAAGTTTATTTTATGTTGTTACTACCCACCATATGAAGTTGAGTTTTGATTATATGCTATTCTTATGAATATAACTGGAAAAGAAGTTCATGAGTTTCTTAAATATGATAGCTAGTTTCAGAGTAATGCCTAATTAAA